>NC_080842.1:72456844-72618867 GCF_030435755.1 Ochotona princeps
CAGAGTGCAGGGGGCCCTGCTGTCCATGCAGGCCCGTCCGGGCCGGCGTCCGGGTTTAGGTTTGGGGATATTTTCCCTCCTAGTCCCTAGATGGAAGAAACCTCCGCGGTTTTCGCCGCCGGCGGGGCCTCCGGAGCTGCGCCAGCCAAGTGGCCGCGGACCTGGAGTCCGACCCGGCCTCGGCCTCTCCGCCCGCAGCCCGGGCTGCTCCGGCGGGGGCCCTTCGGCGAGCGCTCTGCGGTCTCCCAGCTTCTGTCCCGCTCCGGGTCGGGAGGGGATCGGGCTGCAGTCCGACCCCTGTAGGAGGGGAGACCGCCCAGGCCCCAGCGCCAGCGGCCTCAGGGTCCCGAGAGCGCCGGGCGGCTGGCGAGCCGCGGAGGGGCCGGCGTGGCCGCCAGAGGCGGGGTGAGGGCCGAGGGGCGGCTTTTAACGAAAACGGAGTTGAATCATCAGCTCGACCATTAGGGCTAATGCGCTTTGCTGTATGACGCGGGATCAATGCGGTGCCCCGGGGGCCGCCAGCCCGGCCGCCCCCAGCCCGCAGCCCATTTGGGGGAAATAGATTTTCGTGATTTGAGAAACAAACTGGAAGCGCGTGGCGCAGGCCCGGATGTGCCGAGTGCGGTTCCCCGAGGCCCGGGCCGCTCCGGAAGAGCGAGCAAGCGGAGGCGCGCTGAGAAGCCAGCGCCCAGAGCCGAGAAGCGGGAAGACGGCGCAGGCCTCAAGGAGGGGGCTCTCCTGGACCCCCCCCCCCAGAGGAAGATCCTCCTGAGCGAGACCGCCCCCGCCCCGCATTCCCAGGCGCGGGTTCAAGAAAGCTTCGGCTTGCGCGCCGGCTTCGCAGACCCCGATTTCCCTCTTAGCGGCAGGCAGTCCGAACACAGACACCAACTCACACACCAGCCCGGGGTTGGACTCGCGACACTGAGCCAGGGAGGAAGGCCAAAGTCGCCTGGTAAAGCCCCCTGGTAGAGCCCCCTGGTAGAGCCCGGGGCGCGCCCATCCACCGGACCCTGCCAGAGAAACCAGACACAAAGGTCTCGGGGCACCAGAGCTCTCCGAGGCTCTAGTGAAGGCCAAGCCCCGGAGCCTAGGGCTGCCCCACCCCAGTCCCTCCTGGCCACTCAGGCGACCCTGGTCTCTGAGGCTCCAGCCCCTGCTGTGGCCTTGGCTTCACTTTGCCTTGGAGCAGAGAGGCAGGGTTGGCGAGGCACACTGCGCTCCCGCAGGTCCTGCTGCGCGGGGCGGGGAGCTTGAGTCTCATGCCGTCCTCACCTCCGGAAAGGACCACCCCACTGCGTAAGGAGCCACAGGCCAACATCTTGAAGGGTCCCCGTGTACATAAACAATTGTCACCCCCAAAGCACTGTCAAAATGGTTTTACCCGCACCTCCTCAATCCTGCAGCCCCAGTTGTGGGGGCAGGAATAGGAACATTCGGAGGAAGACCCCGTGGGGTAGGACCCTGAGGTGCAGCCTGAGACCCAGCAGGAAATAGAGCCCTAGGAGGGTGAAGAGCTGAAGCTGGAGCCCACACCTCCTGTCCACACTCTGGAGGTGGCGCAGTCTCAGCCCTTGGCCCCGTTCCCTTCCGGGAAAGCTGGGGTTCTCAATTACCTCTTGGCCTGTGCAGACCCCGCAGGCCAAGCCCCTTTCAGCCGGCTGGAGCATCAGGACTATTCCCGATCCCAGAGCAGGTGCATCAGCGAGGCCCGAAGACCTCAGCCAAAGTCCACCTCTGGAAGCCCAGCTCGCGTGGGAGACGTGCGGTGGAGCCGCGGAGGGAGCGCAGGGGCCCGGGCGCGTGGGCGCTGTGTTCCCTCAGGGGACAAGGCCCAGGATTCTGATGCGGGGTGGATGGGCTCCTGGGCCCTGGCGAGGCAGAGGCAGGCGGGAGTTACGGACGCTGCAAGGCCCGTAGGCGGGCACAGTACGCGTGCTCGAGCTGGCGCTCCTGCTTCGAAAGGGAACCCGCAGCATCGCCACCGAGGACTGAGGCAGCCAAGCCCCACGCAGAAACGCAGACGCCTGGGCCCGCGAGCTGTGCGCCCCGCCGGCGTCCCAGCTCCTCGCAGAGGCACGCACAGCCGAGGCCGCGTCACCTTCGCTCCGCGGATGGACACGCAGAGGGGGAAAAGGACAGAGCGCAGAGAAAACTCAACCCTGAGTCCACCCGCCCAAGGAGAACGGCCGCCCCGAGGGCCCAGGCCGCGCCTTGTTCACCCACCCCACTCGCTTACTGCACGCCCTACTCCCCACCCCACTCGGGGCCGGCACGTACGAGGACAGGCTGCCCTCCCTCTCCATCTGCGTGCCGCCGAACCCCCCCCCCCGACGCTCCGCAGCCCTAAAGTTCATCCTTCTCTTCCCAAAAGCCTTCCGGGACCCTGGCAGGGTCAGGCGCCTGGTTGATCCCGGCCCCAGCCCGAGCTCCACGCCGAGACTGTCGGGATCTGCGAACCCCAGGGGCTAGAAGACAGGTCGGGGAGGGGAGCGGGCTGGGGCGAGGTAGGAACCGAGGGGCGGGGCCCGCGGGCCGAGCCAGACTCGCAGACGCCGGAGGGACGCCAGGTGAGCCGCCCGGGAGGCGGGGAGGGGGCCGGGGCGCCGGGCCGGGAGGGCTGCGGGAGAGGCGGGCCGTGGCGGGGGGTCGGCCGCGAGCGCAGACGCCTGGCGGCCGGGGAGGGGTCCCTGGCTGCGCTCCTTCCCGCGTGGCAGCCCCGCGGGCCCAGCACCTCTGCCTGCCAGCAACCTGCTGGGAAGGAAGCACAGATGGGGAGGGGTGGAGGTAGCGCCCAGCTCCACAGCCCCCAGTGCCGGGAGGGAGCGGCGTCCCGGAGGTCACGCTGTACCAGAAGCCTCCTCTCAAAGACTTAAAGGGGTCCTGGCCTTGTGCACCGCCTGGGCGAGGGCGGACGGGGGCCGTGGGTGGAGGGAGCAGAGAGATGCGCGGGCAGAGCCGGACAGAGCACAGAGACCCTGAAGAGAAGCGGCGGCGGCTCCAAGAGGGAAGGGGCTTGCGGCAGGGCAACCTCCCCACTGCAGCGCCTAGGGAAGTGGGGCTGGCGGCTCTGGGTTGGGGCCTCTGCGCACCCCGCAACCTCTCCGGCACCCCCACGTGTCAGAGGCCTCCCTGGCCGGGGCATTGCTCCAGAAAGGAACAATGAGTGGGAGATGGGGCTGTGTGAGGTAGCTACATGGAGATGAAACACGCGGTTCTCCAGGAACTGAATTAGTGGGTTTTGAAGCTCACATTTTGGTTAAACAAAGTTAAAAGGGAAAAAAGAGAGCGGGTGCAATTTGGAGCAAAAAGAGCCAACCTGTATGTAGCGGCAAATAAATTCACACCCAACATAACCACCTGGCGCTTCTCCGAGCCTTTTAACATTTTAAAACAAAGTTTACAAACAGAAGACAGGGCTCAGAGCGGCAGGCAACCCTGGTGGCAAGAGGCACTACCCCAGCTGGGTTCTCCATGGACTGTGCAAACAACGCCCTGAGGGGTAGTGAGCTGAAGGCAGTTGTCCACCCCAACTCAGAAGCACCTCCCCACACACACGCGTGGAGCCAGCAGCTGCAGGAGCTGGGGCCTGGGCCTGGGTCACTGAGGCCTCAGCTGTCTGCACCCCTCTCTCCTGTGTACCCTAAATGCCCGACTCAGAGCTCAGGCCCTGACCTCTGCAGCCCACCTGGGTGGGAGGGCTACCCTTTCCTCCCAGGCCAGCCCTGGGAAGCTGGGGGAGGTTTCTCTTCCCAGCAGCCCCCACCCTGGGCAGGCAAGCTCAGCTCGGTGGGCACACCGTGGAGCCTCACACCCTGGAATCTGCTCTGAGAGCCGAGTTGGTGAACGTGCTGGAACTTTGGGGACACCACAGTGTCAGTACCCCTCCCCTCTTCCAGCCTCTGGCTCTCACTCCCACAAGGGACACTGACTTGGGAGAGTCCCCCTCCCCCATCTGGTCACTCTGGCTCCTACTCCTCTGCCTGCTCACCTGCTGCTGCTAGGTTCCCCAGCCCAAGCCCGGCTCTGCGACCCCCACCCCATCCTCCCTCCATGGCCCCTGCACTTGAGGGTCTGCAGGGTTACCCTCCCCACAGAGAGGCCATGGTTGTGGGCACACACCGGCATAACAGTTCCAAGTGAGGCCAGGCAGTGAGTTGGTGCTATTCCACACCACACTGGAAGCCTGGAGGGCCCAGAGGGGTGGCTGCTCTGGGGGTTCCTGGGGGTCTGCCCCAAGCCACAGAAAGCAGCACCTGTGGCCTTGGGCTTGTGGTGGGGAAATTGAGGCCAGAGGAAGAAGGGGCGCCCCCAGGTCAGTGGCTCAGCAGGACCCCCCCATCCCAGGCTCAAGGGGCTGGCTCTGTGACCAGAAAGCCTTTCGCAGTCCAGTCCGCAGTCCGGGCAGGCTGAACTCGAACTCGTCGAGCTGCGAGCTGCGGCAGGCAGAAGGGAAAGGGCTGGCTGGTGGAGACAAGGCTGGCTGTTCCTCCCGCGTCCACGCTGGAGCCAGCGCGTCCGAGGTACGCCCGCGATCGATGCCACTGGAGCTCCCGGCGCCCGCCAGAGCGAGGGTGGGCTACATGGCGCGACCCCTCGAGACACCAGGGCAGGGCGCATAATCAGAGTGGAGAGCCGACTTGGGCCCCTGCGCCCTGCCAGCCCGGTGCAGAATCCATTCCCTCCATCACCACTTTCAGTCACAGGCGCTCCAGCCTCCCTGAGTCTCCCAGAACGGCCTCTCTCTCCGCTGTCCCTCCTAATGCGCTCCGCATTGGAATAGCGGAGACTTTGCTGCCCTCGGATGGACAGAGCGGTCGCCCCCCTCCCCTCCCCTGCCCTCAGCAGGTCTTCCTTTCCGCACCCTCGTCAAGTGACTCCGGGGCTGGACCGGGCTGCCTGCGCGGGGCTAGGGGCGGACACGTCCGCCTCCACTGAAGGCGCGCCTCGGGCGGCCGCATTGCATAGCTACCCGCAAGGAGACCCGCGGAGGCGGTGCGGCAGGCACAAGGAGGGCGCGCTGCGGGCACGGAGCGAGCAAACCAGAGTGGTGATCAGCCCAGGACAGGCTCTCGGATCAGCCCTTCAAGGACTAGGAAAGGTGTCCGCAGACTGACCAAAAGCCCTGCCCTTGGAAACTCACTGACTACCCCACCCCAAGTTCCTCCTCTGGTCACACATCCTCCTCCACGCAGAAACGCTTTTGGGGACAGCCCTGGGTGGGCCTCAGCCTCTTGAGGTGGCCCCTCGCTCCCCACCACCACCACCATGGGGTGCCAAGAAGGCTGCCCCCCCCAGCGCGTGGCCTGGGGGCTGTGGGACCGGGATCCCCCAACCTGGGGGAAGGGGACTCCAGGAAGGACAGTTCCCGGCAGGGAGTGGGAGGTCACCACCCAGGGAAAGTGCTTTCTCCAGGGACTTCGCCCCAGGCCCGGTGACTGGGGAGGGGATGAGGGACCCCCAGGGGAGGCAGAGGGAGCCCACTGTCCTCCGGTGGGGCTGATACTGCCACAAGCACCAGCCCTCTCAGAAGACTTCAAGTGATCAGCTTCAGGCTCGAAGGAAGATTACCCAGGAGGGAGGCCAGTGGAGTCACAGATCCCCCCTTCCCTGGCCACCAAGACCAGCTGGGCCTGCACATCAGGTGGAAGAGCCCGCCTGCACCAGGCAAGCCCTGGCTCCTGCAGGCCTCAGAGGCACCCGCTGCTGCCTGCTAGGGAGAAGGGGTCCTGCCCCAGTGACCACAAAGCAATGAAACCATCCAGAAAATGTCCCTTTTTATTCCATACGCAAATAAGTAGATTCATTTAAAAAAAAGATCTTTGCAGGGAAACCCCAGGACCGGGTGAAGGCGCTACGGTCAGGCCCCTCCTCAGAGCCACCGCTCATGCGACAGGCCCCGTCCCACCATCCAAGTCCCCGCAGTCCCCGGACAGGGCTTCTCCATGGGGCCAGCACCCGCAACACCTGGGCCAGCCTGTTCCCAGCTTTGCTCCCCTCCAGTCCGGTCTGCGCCAGGTCCCCGGGCACCCCAAGGGCAGGGGCAGCCTGGCCTAGGCCCTGTGCCTGGTGCTGTGAGGCTCCCCGTTTCTGAGCGGGAACTCAGCCTTGCACCGTCGCGGGGCCAGGTACATTCTGGAAGTGCACAGGAGGCCGCGGGCGCAGCCCCTCGTAGGTCCCTACCCTGCGCGCCCCTGGCCCCCACCGCCAGCATTGCACTGCCTCCGTCAGGCTCTCACACCAGCCCGGGCATCTGCGCCCGCAGGAAGGGCACGGAGGCGGCCGCCGCGGGGAAGGCGGCCAGAGGGTACGCAAGAGCGCCAGAGAAGCCGAGCAGCGGCGGGGGCGGCGCGGGCGCAGCGGGCGCCAGCGAGAAGGGCAGAGTGGTGGGAGCCCCAGAGGCCGCGCTGGCGGCGGCCGGGGGGCTCTCGTGGTACAGCACCGGGACTCGGACGAGGCGCTGTGCGCCTGGTGGGGACAGACTGGCCGCCTCCAGCTCCGCGGCCAGCTGCCGCTTCCACTTGTTCCGGCGGTTCTGGAACCAGATCTTGACCTGCGTCTCGGTGAGCTGCAGCGATGCAGCCAAGCCGGCGCGCTCAGCGCTGCTCAGGTAGCGCTTCAGGTCGAACGTGGACTCAAGCTGGAAGACCTGGCTGCGAGAGAAGACCGTGCGCGTCTTCTTCTTGCGGCCACCACCTGCGCTGCGGGCCTCCCCCACCGCCGCCGCCGCCGGGGTCTCGGCCAGCTCCGCCGCCTCCTCTGCTCCGGCCACCGGGCCCCGCACAGCCAGCTCCACTGCCTCGCGCTGCGCTGCGGCCGGCCCTCGCCCACGCGGCCAGGCGCCCTCGGCCCGGCCCAGCTCCTCGCTGGTCTCCGGGGAATCCCGATCGCTGGCTGCAGGGGAGAAAGGGGGCACAAGGGTTGGTTCCAGGCGGCGGGTCCCCGGGCCCCTGCAAGCGGTGGAGCAGCATCGTGCACACGGTGGAGCAGCATCGTGCACACGAGCCAAAGAGCTGCGTCCAAGAGCGACGAGGTGCACGAAGGCGCGCGAGGCGCACACATGCATCCGCCACGGAGGAACAAAAAGAAAAGGGAAAGAACAAAGTAAGAGGAACCCGCCAAAGCAGGGCCTTCCGAACACCTCATCCTTCAGCCACAGCACCCGGGGAAGCCCTGGGCCAGGAGAGGAACACCCTGGAGCAGGAGGCCCCAGGCAAAGCCGCACAGTAAGAACGCAGACGCTGGGATCCCTGCTACTCCCTGCCAGCTGCCGATGCAAAACAAACCCGCTTCCAGAGAAATAGTCTTCCTGACCAGGACAAGCAAACGGGCGCACCTGACGGACTCTCTTCCGCTCCCCAGATCCAGATCCAGCTGCCTACCAGGCAGCCTGCTGTGGCCACTCGTGCCCAAAAGGAGGAGGCACAAACGCCGCTGCCCGTGCCCTCTGCACCGTGCCCAGGACACCTTGGGCCCACAGTCTTGAGGCCCCAGAGGATCCCCAAGCTCCAGCTCCAAGAACAGAACTCGGCTTCCACTCGGAGGGTGTGAGGAGGTGCCATGAGCTTGCAGAGGTTGGCCGGGGACCCAGGACGCTGGCCAGGGCCCCGGGATGCTGGCCGGGATGGAAACTGTCCACGGGGATTCCTACTCCTCTGCCCATCTACCCGAGCCACGCGGAGGACACCCCACCCCACCAGGTAGGAGGTCCGGGTGTGGCTTGGCCTGACTTCCAAGCAGCAGGGCCATGCCCACAGCCACAGCTGTGCCAGGGCTGCCATGGAGGTGGCTTTGTGTGCACACTCCGCTCGCTCGGCCTGAGGCTGGTGAGAGCTGGCTGCCACGGGCCGCGCCCCCACCCTCACCCTGTGCTGCCCACAGAAGAGCAGGCCACTCGGGAGACCCTGCCTCCCCACTCAGCCCACACCCCTCCCAAGGCCCCCACATGGTTGCTGTGTGGCTCAGGCGTCTCCAACCCGCATTGTACGAAAAGCGAGGCAGGGTTCTGCACAGGGCAGGGGTGGTCGCCCCCGGCTGGGGCCCTAGGCACAATGCAGCCTCTGGACAGCATTAATTCTGTCCCAGCCTCCCCCCACCCTGTTCAAGTTGACATGAGCCAGGGGGTGGGCATGTGGGCTCTTTGGGCATGTCTCTCAGGGGCAAGGAGGTAGTCACAGTGGAGCCCAGCGGCACAAGTGCGGAAGCCGGCCTCTCGAGCCCCATGGTGGGGCTGGGGGCTGGCAAGGCCGGGTTGGAGGGGTGTGGGAAGGGTTTTGGGTACCAGGGGAGGCAGTGGACCAACCCTGAGCCCTCACCCCAGGTCCTGAGTTGTCCGAGGGAAACAAAAGCAGGAGAAGGTGTTTGGAGGGCCCCGAGGGAGGCCAGGTGACCGGCTGCCACCCCCACAACGGGCACCCTCTGCCCAGCGCCCCTTTCTCCCAGGGACTCCCGGACCCCTGGCCCCTCCCTCCCCTTTTCCTCCCCTCAGGGTCTCCGTTTTCGGGTCTTCCTTCCCAGCTCTTTCTCCTCTCGAGTTCTCCCCTCCTGCCTCGCCCCCCCCCCCGCCCCATCCTCTCCTTCCTCCCCTTTGTCCAGCGCCACCTCCCCCCCACCCCCGCGCCTCCCCGGACTCGCAGGACCTGGGGAGGCGGAAGCTTGCTCTCGGGGCCTCGGGGCCCGCCGAGTGGGGCCTCTCCGGGAGCCCGAAACCCCCGCCTCGCAGAAGCAGGAGGGCGGCCCAGCAAGCGGGTGTTGCACCCCAAGTCAGCAGGCGGCCGCGGGGTGCAGGCAACGCCAGGCCCCGCAGCCGCCGCCCCCTCCCCGGCCCGCGCCCGCACTCACTGTCAGGGCTCAGACCGCCTCCGTAGCCGCCGGGCGCCCGCGGGTACCAGCGGCTCGCGCCTCCGCAGCCCAGCGCGTAGGGCGGCCCGGGCCCGGGGGGCGGCCGCGGGCCGAGGCCCAGGGCGCCCGGGCCGAGCAGCGCCCGGGCCCGCGCCTCCCCGCCAGGCCCGGGGCCCGCGCGCGGCTGTCGGCGGCGCTGCAGCCGTCGCCGGCACGCCTGCTCGGGGTCCCCGTCTGCTGGCTCGTCGCCGTCGTCCTCCTCGTCCTCGCGGCCGCCGGCGCTCTGGGCTGCGCGACCGGCGCCCTTGGTGGCCTCCGCGGCCAGCAGGTTCTCGATAAGGAAGGAGGAGGCGCGGGCCGGCGTGGCGCGCCCGGGCTCCGTCAGCTCGTCCGGCATCGCGGCGCTCCTCGGGGTCCCGGGCGCCCCGGGGCGCGGTGATCCCGGCGCTCGGCGGGCCGGGGAGAGCGCTGGGGGTGTCGGGGGTGGTGCCCGCGGCCCCGGGCGCTGGCGTCGGGCCCCGCGCCGGGCTGGGCTGCGCCGGGAGCGAGTGCGCGCCCACCGCCGCTCCCGCAGCCGGCCCGCTCGCCTTTCACGTCGCCCGGCTCGGGTGGCCGCCGGGGCCGGCCTCGCTCGGGGCGGGGCGGGGAGGGGCCTACAGGGGAGGGGCGGCCCGGAGCGCGGCCTCGGCCCGGAGCGGCCCGCCGGCCTCGAGCGCGCAGGCGGCGGCGCGGCGGCCCGGGACGGCGGCCGGGGAATCGCGCCCCGCGCCGGGAGGGCGGGGCCTGGGCCGGGCCGCCGCGCATTGGCTGCGGGGCGGCGGGGCGGCTCGGGCTGGCCAGTCACCGTCCGGCAAGGCTCGCAATTGCCCCGGCGCGGGGATGGGGGCGACCAAGCGAGCGGGAGTGACCAAGCGCGGGCGCGCGCGTGGCGTGTGCGCAGCCCAGGGCCCGCGGGGGGCTGCGAGCGCCGCGTGGTTGGGCGCGGAGGGAAGTACGCGTTCGGGGTCAAGTGCAGTGCGAGAGAATGCTGGTTCCCAGGCCAGGCCCTGCGAGTCACCGCACAGGGCTCTCCCGACGATCACTCAGACTACGAGGGTCCCTGAGGGGCAGACCCCGTCCCCGCGGAGCGCTCCGCCTCTTCGCCTGGAAGAGGGCGGGGGCGCGGGCACAGAGCGAGTCCCTGAGCCTCCAAGTGGTCATCTGTGTCCCCCCTGCTCAAGCGGGTACAGCCGGGCTGCAGGGCCCCACGCCCGCGCTGCCTTCTCGGCCCCTGGACGGAGGGAGGACTCGACCCAGCACCCGAGCCAGCGAAGGGAGGCCCCACGCAAGCCCGCAAGCCTCGTCCGTCTTGGAGCAACCCCCTTTTGGATGGAGGCAAAAACTGGCGTAAGAAGGCCCAGAACAACTTTCTCGCGGGGGTCTGGGGCTCCGTCCGACAGGCCTTGTGGCCAGGCAACACAGCAGCCCCTGAAGCCTTGCCTGCCGCCCTGCCCGCTTCTGCTGCGGCCTGGGTTCGCCTTCCTCCATCGGCGGCTGCAAGGGCGCCTGTGAGCTAGTCACTGTGAGCTAGACCCCAGTGCACACTCTCCAGATTCACGACCCCAAAACCCTGCGACCAAGGAGCAGGCCTGGCGGGCTGCTGGGCCTGGAGGCGGCCACACTTATGCCCAGAGCGCCAGGATCTCCCAAGTCCTGCTCTCGGGGGCGGGGTTTGCTCCGGGCACAGAGCCCCCAGGCCGGGCCGCTTTTGATGGTTGCGGAGACAGGACCCACCAGGACAGGCGCCCACGCTGTGGGAGGGGCCTGTCGCTGCTCCTTTTCGCTTCCTTCCTCCTGTGCACCTTAGGGTCCTGCTTTCCCTTCACAGGACGGCAGGGGAGCATGCCGGGGCGCAGGGTGGCGCGCTAGAGGCCCTTCATGCCTGGTGGGGGCTGCCGTGGAAGGCCAGGCAGGGCAGACTCGGAGCAGAGAGCGCGCCTCCCTCCCTCCCCTCGCCCACCTTGGGAGGGTTGCAGAGGGCATGGCCTGCACCGCGGTGGCGGCTGCCCTCCGCGCGCATGCCCTCGCCATGCATGCAGGACCACTGTGAGGGCACTGGCGAGCTCAGACGCAGAGTTGGTTAGGACCAGGCCCCAGTACTCAGCTTCGCACCTGGATTGCCACATGCCTGGAGGGAGTGGAGATGCCCAGCTGGTCGGCACAGGAGGAGCCAAGGCACCTGGGGGCTCAGCCTTGGGGGGAAGGCAGAGGTGGCCAGGACATTCTGGGGTGCCAGGGCCAGGGTCCGTCTTTGGCCTCCTCTGGCGCTGGGCAGACCTTAGGGGCTGGACTGGGGGGTTTCCACGCAGAACCTGTCAGTTGTCGCCTTCCTGGGGCTGCCCAGCTGTGAGGACCACCATTCCCCAGCCGCTCCGGGACCCTGGGAGATCACCAGGCCCTTGCAGAGCACATTCTTCTGGGTCAGTGGCACCCAGGCACATGTGCCCACCTGCACCAGCAGTCCGTGGTCCCAGGCGGCGCTGGGGGCGGGAAGGGGTCAGGACAGCCCAGTGAGTGGGGGGAGGGAGGGCTGCCCTAGAGGCCAGGCTTATTTTTATTGGAAAGTTTACCTTCCACCCCACTGGTTCACTCTCTCAATGGCCAGAACTGAGTTGATCCAAAGCCAGGAACTCTTCCGGGTCTCCCACACGGGTGTAGGGTCCCAAGGCTTTGGGCCGTCCTCGACTGCTTTCCCAGGCCACAGGCAGGGAGCTGGATGGGAAGTGGAGCTGCCGGGATTAGAACCGGGCCCATATGGGATCCTGGCATATGCAAGGCGAGGACTTCAGCCACTAGCCTACTGCACTGCCCCCCCCCCACCCTTTTTAAGTTTGTTCGAGAGGCAGAGTGGCAGGGAGGGAGAGAGAGAGAGAGAGGGAGAGAGGGAGAGAGGGAGAGAGGGAGAGAGGGAGAGAGGGAGAGAGAGGGAGAGAGGGATCTTCCAGGCCCAATGCACCGCTGGCATTCCATTGCAAGTCCGCAGCTCTCCAGGGACCTACGGCACCTTGAGCCCCCGGGGCCCAGAGCAGAGCGGCAAGGGCTGCTCTCTTTCCTTGTGAAACTCAGGCTGTGGGGTCCAGTGCAGTAGCCTGGTAGCTGAAGCCCTCACCTTGCACCCACCGGGATCCCATATGGGCGCCGGTTCTAATCCCGGCAGCTCCACTTCCCATCCAGCTCCCTGCCTGTGGCCTGGGAAGGCAGTGGAGGTCGGCCCAAAGCCTTGGGACCTGCACCCTTGAGGGAGCGTCTCAGGGCTCAGCTCCAGCCCTCGCGGCCACTTGGGGAGTGAAGCAGCAGAGGGAGCATCTCTCTGTCTCTCCTTCTCTCTGTATATCTGCCTTTCCAATGAAGATAAATGAACCTTTTTAAAAAGAGAGAAAGAGGGTGGGAGGGAGCGAGGAAGGCAAGCAGGCAGGCGCTGGGAAGAAGCCGAGAGGAGGGAGACAGTCCAGTCCTCCCCACCCGTGTGGCCTAGCGGGAGGGGTGGGGAGAACCCTGACCTCCTCAGCCCCTCAGCCCCGCTCCGCTCCCCCCACCCCTCGGAACGACGCCGAGAAGGGTCTCCAACCCCAGACTGCAGCAGCCCGGGAGACGCCCGGTGCCCTCAGGTGCGCTCAGGGCGTGGGGCTGCGCTGCCTGCCAGGGCTTGGCGTCACTCCTCGCTGGGGCGGCGATCCAGCCTGGGGAGCCTTGGTTCCCCGCTCGCCAGGGCCGCACCAACTCTAGAGCAGAAAACTTTCCAACTACGAGGCGCCCCCAACCCGGAGACCGCCAGCGCCTGGCCCAGGACCTCCGCTGCCGCCGCAGGGAGCCCAGGCGGCGCTGGGACCCCGCGAGGCCGCCGGCTTCTCCGGACCACGGGGCGTCCCTGAGAAACCGCGGACCCCGGGACAGTGAGCTCGGATGCGGGCTGGCTTCTCTGCACGTCTCCTCTCGCCCGCACCGTCCCGACCCCGCTAAGGAGCGCCGAGCATGGCACCTCGCAGGAGTGTCAGCCTGTGCGGGGTTACAGCAGGAGAGGAAAACAAGGACATCACCCCTAATCCCGCCCCCCCAGAGCCCTAGAGAAGTTTCTGGAACCCACAGCTGCCCACCAGGAATCCCCCATCGGTGGGGAGGCTTCCCTGCAGCCTGGGAGAGCAGGGACCGGTCACTGCGTGACCCCCAAGTGGGCGAGACACACCGCCCTGGGCAGAGCCTGCACACCCATGTGGGCAGACGGGAGGCCAGAGTGGGGCCCTGCATTTCCTGGGGGGCTGCCTCCTAGGCCAGTGGACAGACAGCCAGACCCACGCAGCACCACGCTGGACCCCCATCTGTGTCTCAGGGTCAACGTGGGGCTGGGTACCGGCCTTACCGACCCACACCTGCTCGTCCAAGGAATGGCTCAGGCTTGATGGGAGACGCCCAACCAGGCAGCCCAGGCCTCACCCCCTCTGCCAGCTGGGACAGGGCACAGGCTGAGCACCCACATGGCACAGCCCACAGACTCATGCGTGCATAAACATGCATTCATCCATGCACACACATGTGTAGTGCCATGTACACGCGTACATGAGCAAACTGCACTAACATGTACACACATGCACCTGCCAACATGAATTCAGCGTACACGTGTGAACACATGACTCACACCCACACGTGTACGCTTGTGCACACATAGGTACATGCACTCATGTATGCTCATGGGTACCCATCCACATGAGTAATACACACATGTATATCCACATGAGTAACTTACATAAACACATGTGCACACACAAACACACCATGCAGGTGAGCACCCCACACACACCCCTCACCCACACACACCCCTCACACACCCCTCACCCACACACACCCCTCACCCACACACACCCCTCACCCACACACACCCCTCACACACCCCTCACCCCTCAAACCCCTCACCCTCACACACCCCTCACCCACACACACCCCTCACCCACACACCCCTCACCCCACACACACCCCTCACCCACACACACCCCTCACACACCCCTCACCCACACACACCCCTCACCCACACACACCCCTCACACACCCCTCACCCACACACACCCCTCACCCACACACACCCCTCACACACCCCTCACCCCTCAAACCCCTCACCCACACACACCCCTCACCCACACACACCCCTCACCCACACACACCCCTCACACACCCCTCACCCCTCAAACCCCTCACCCTCACACACCCCTCACCCACACACACCCCTCACCCACACACACCCCTCACACACCCCTCACCCCTCAAACCCCTCACCCTCACACACCCCTCACCCACACACACCCCTCACCCACACACCCCTCACCCACACACACCCCTCACCCACACACCCCTCACCCACACACACCCCTCACCCACACACACCCCTCACCCACACACCCCTCACCCCACACACATCCAACACACACATCCTCCACACACAGGTGGCTGTGGCCCCCACACCCTGAGACACTGCCTTCCCCCACTTGCTCAAGCCCCCAGTTCTCCATGCGTGCACATCCACATCCACAGCCACAGCCCACACCTGCACATACCTGTGCACATTCAAATGTGAACCACCCCCATTCACCCTGCCCTTTTCCTGGGCCATGTCCCCTCCAGTCCACAGCAGCACCCCACTACCACCACTTCCCCTGCAGCCCTGAGCACTGCAGCAGGTGCCGGAACCCTGCCCACAGAGGGGGGAGGGCTTCAGGGTCACAGCCTCCACCCCAGCTCTTCACCCCAGGGAAGAGCCCAGGACCTGGGCAGTCCCCGCTGACCACACACGTTCCACACTGCAGGCTGAGCTTGGAGGTGAGGGTCAAGTTCTATCTCTTTGTCCCCACCCAGCATCACCCTTCCTGCCTGGGGAGGCACCTCTGGGGGCTGAGGGTTCTGCAGGGTGGGGCTCTGGCTGTGTCCACAGCGGTTGGTGATGTAGCTCTGTGTTTGCTCACACCTGGACTGGTCACCTGTGCTCACCATGGTCCCACCCTTGGAGGTTTTCAGACAGCTGGCAAATCCTGTGTGGGGTCACTGTCCCGACTCTCCTCCACGTCCATGTGGAGTCCAGGGAAGGAAAGTGGCCCCGGAAACAGCTGGAAAGGGGTGTACCCCAGGCTAGGATGTACTGAGGCCAGCTGGGGGCAATGCTGATAGACCCCCCGAGGATGTGTGCATCCTTGCTGGACCTGGGAGTCTGGGCCAATGTCCACTTCCCAGGCAGCCAGAGCCAGTGGGGCCTGGGGGCCGGCCCTGTCGCCAGGGCGCCACCTGCAGGAGGCTTATGGAACTGACAGGCGGCAGGTGCCACACTACAAGGGCAAAGCTCAGGTCCTGCTGGCATGTGGACACCGGGCCTGCCTGGCCCAGCAGCTCTTCCACCACCACCACCACCACCAAGGCAGGGCCTGTTGCGACCTGCTGGTGCACACAATCACGTCCCTCATTTCCTCAATCATTTTGCTCAGGAGTGACCCTACATGCATTAGCAGATGGTCCACTTACGCTTGAGTGGAGAAGCAGAGGGCTCAGCAGGAGGCCCTGGCCCCATGTCCACTGTGGCATGGCAGGCCACAAAGATAGGCCCTGACCCTGGGGAGCTGAGTATCCAGCCAGCCACAAGGACTCTGCAGCCTGCTTCTTGGCCTGCAAATGCAGTGAGCGGCCAGCATGGGTGGGCAGAGTCCAGCCTAGCGGGCTCACGGGGGTGTCTGGTGGGACAGGAGAGGAACCTCATGTTCCTATTGGGGCATCTCTCAGCCACAGGGCAGAACACGGCTCAGGCAGTGGTCGTGGGGAAGGGAGTGGGGGTCACTGGGACTTCAGCCCAGTGAGGCACTCTTGTCCATGCTCGCGCCCTGGGTGAACCCTACTTCTCACCAGGAGTCTTGGAGACACTTGGGTTCCCAGCAGCCCTGGAGGTGAGCCAGAGAGTGGGAAGCAGGGATCCTTCAGTGGAGGGGCTGCAGGAAGGGACCCCTCCCGTTTCTCTCTCCTTGAAGACCACCAGGCTCCCCCCTGCCTCCCTGCTCTGAGCCGAGCTGTGGGCGGTCCCTGGGCGTTAACAGGAATTCCGACACCTGCACACCTGCGTTGGCTTTGCTGGAGAACACACAGGTTGGGAGGCGGTGGGTGGGGGCTGTCAGGCAGGCTGCCCCCTGGGCTTCCAAGCCACCTCCGCCTCCCACACTTCCAGAACCAGGCAGGCTGAGTGAGCCCCCAGACGGCAGGAGAAGCCCCAGGCCAGGAGTCCCCCAATACAAAGGCTTAGGATGGGGAGATAGGTGGAGAGTGGAAAACGCTAGCCAAACGCTCCCTGCTGTCTAGCTCCTTCTCCCCCTACTCCCCCGCCCTGCACTCGCCCCCTCACCTTGTCCAGCCCTGCACATGCGCCCTCCCCCACCCCTCCCTGCCCAGCCTGGCCCTGCACTCACCCCCTCACCCCCCCTCACCCCTCTCTGCCTGTCCTTGCACGCACCCCTTCACCCTGCCCAGCCCTGCACACACTCCTTCTCCCCCAACTCCCCTCCCCCCACACTCACCCCTTCACCCTGCAGTTTCTGATGTAGAAGTCCCGGGAAGAGGCTGGGAGCCCAGAGGCACAGGGTTGCGCCCCCACTGGCCGCATGCCACCTCATGCCACCTGGTTCAGTCTCATGGCGTGATGGGATGACCCAAGCTGCTGCATAAAGTTCTGGGGCACAGCCCCCACCCAGCCTAGGTCACTGTCCCCTGGAGGGGTCCCTAGGGCGGCTGCTGGGCCTGCAGCTTGCACCTGGCACAGGTGGGCAAGCCCGCACCCCCTCCCCAGTCCCACCTGCCCTGGTCCTGGACTGGCTCAGGCTCGGACCCCAGCGGGGCTGTTCCCCCACTTGACTGTGTGACCTGTCCGCTAGGTCTCCCAGTGCGCTGGACCCTTGGTCAGCCACGCCCTGCCGCTGTGCTTGGATCACTCTGTGGAGCAGCCTGCGCCTCCACGTCTCCATCTGGACAATGGGTGCAACCACTTCTACCCCTCAGGGCTGCCTCTGGGTCGCTACAGGATGGGGCCAGCCCAGCTGGGTTCAGCCTTCGGAGGTCACTCCCTCCTGAGAAGGGGCTCCTGGCTGCTCCCAGGTGCTCCCAGCTGCTCCTCCAACGCGGGGCTCCTCTTTCCAGCACCTCCGCTCTTGGCAAGCCCCCACCCCCGGATGCTGCTCCATCCTTCACGGCCTAGCTGTAGGATCTGGGACCAGCTGGCCTAGGCTCGATGTGAACCCCAGGGTATCACCCACAAGAACCTCCGTGGCTGGCAGGTGCACCTGCACATGGCCACCTAGCCAACATCCACGTGGGGAGGCACTGCCTGCTCCAGGGCCCCCTGGCAGGAGATGGAGTTGAGGCAGCCTTTCCGGCAGGAGATGTCCCCAGGCAGGAGATGTCCCCCGGCCAGGGGGCTCCGAGGCAGGCACGCGCTGCCCCTGCCAGCCTCCGGAGAAGATGTGCGTCTCAGCTGGCCGCGGGAAACGTGGGGCGGAGCGCACGTCTCCAAGGACTCAGCAGCACCCACCCAGAACCCCGACAGGAAGCGCACAGGCCCGGACTCGCCTGGAAGGAGCTCAGCGTGGATCGCCCCGGCAGTAGGACCCGCCACCCGCTGCTGCCAGCCCCAGTGGTCGCGGCCGGAGCTTCTTAGGAGGCCGAAGGCCTAACCCGCCCGCCCGCCCACAGGGCTCTTTCCCAAGGGAGGCACGGGCACCGCCCGTCCCTGCTCCATTCCCAGCCCGGGCGAGGGGAGCGCAGGTGGAGACCCACAGCCCAGTTTCCTTAGCGCGGCGGGATTCCCTGGTCAAGGCTGGCCGGATCCCTCTGCAGTGCGCCCGACATCCACCCCGGGACCCCGCAGTTGCTCGGTGCTCCCCACGCTGCTTTTGAGTCTCCCCGAGGTAGCCAAGCTCTCGGCGCCGCGCGCGCTCCATCTTACCGCGGCCCGCTCCGTGCGCTCCGACCCCGTCCTGGGGCCAGTCCCTGCTTCGGTGCTTCTGCCCTGGCGGATTATCTCACCCCTACGCCTCCTCCGGTGGCGCCCAGACTGGCCACCAAAGCCAGGAGGCGCCCCTCCTCCGCCCTGCCACATCTGCTTGCTTAGCCTTCTACCGGGCCTTCAGAGCTGGCAGGCCGAGACCCTCCACCCCAACCCCCACAAGTGTTCAGGCCTCTCCTGCAGCTGCTCCGCCTCTGCTGAACCCAGGAACTGGATTCCAAAATGGCTTCCTGCAGGTGCCAGGCCAGACTCACAGTGAGGCCAGGGGAGGCGGGGAGTCCCGGGCCTTTGCCCCCTCTGGTCCGGTGGCCACTTCGCCCCCACATCCCCGCACACACAGGTGCTGGGTGCAGGTGCGGGTGCCCCCTCTGACTCCCTGGGGACCCCAGCAAGGGTGGGCCTGCAGCTGGAGGAGAGTGGAAGGCAGTGCCCCTTGCAGCCCCAGCCTGCTCTGCCCACCTGACCAGGGTCTCCCTGTGAACTCCTGCAGTTTGCTCTGAAGGCAAGGGGTCCCCACGGTTCTGTCCCTCAGCCAAGCTGTTCCCGGCACCTGCAAAGGGGCTCCGCCATACTCTGCTGGCCTCTCTCCCTCCAGCAGAACAGCCACAGGCAAAGGCCTGGCCCAGAAGGGATGGTGGGGGTCCCGGAAGCACATTTGGAGGCTTCCAGGTCCACAGGGCACTGCCACCCGCACCATGCCAACCAGCTGTGTCCCACCCCACCACCGCCCTGCTGGCAGGAGATTGAGGGGTACAGGGCTGTCCACCCAGCTCCTAGGAGTCCTGGGGACCCTGGGATGGAGCTGTTCCCTGTCCCGCCCCCAGGAGGAGGGCTGAGACAAGCTCTGCAGCACATACAGCATAGCCCGTGCACAAGGCAAGCTGCAGAGCAGGGCTGCTCACAGGGGCGTTTCGGTCACGTGAAGGTCTTTTGCTCAAGAGCTGTTACATTATGCTGGGGCCGTGGCCCTGCCAGTCAGGCCCCCCCAGCTCATTCCGGAAAGCCCCCACGGCCAGGCTCCACGTCCTTCGACCAAGCGGGCCACAGGCTCCGAGGGCCTCGGGAGAACCCCCGGAGGGTGCATTGCCCCCAGGAAGTCTGTGTTTTGTCTAGTAAGTATGTTGGGGGACAGCTGAGATCCCCCAAAAGTGTGGCTGGATCCAGTGGTGATTTCTGGTAGCTCCGTGCAACTCACAGAAAGCAGGAAGGTGGAAAGGGAGGCAGCAGGGCTGGGCTGGGGTGTAATGCAGTGGGTTAGGGCGGTGCCCTGCTGCCCGCACCCCATGTGGAGTTCAGGCTGTTCCACTTCAGATCCAGCTCCCTGCTAATGTGCCAGGGAAAGCAGCAGAAGATGGCCTATGTGGGAGACCCAGATGAAGCTCCTGGCTTCAGCCGGGCCCAGCCCTATGTTGCAGCCATTTGGGAATGAACCCTCAGATGGAAGATGGCTCTGTGTTTCAGATACCGTAAACTGCTTTTAAAGCAGCCATGCCCCGTCTCCTCTACTTCCTCTTCCTCTTCATCCCTCTCTCCTTTCCTTTCACAAATCCTTATGACCTGCCTGGTTTCCAGAGATCGGGCACTAGGCCAGCACCAGGGCCCTGTACAGTGGCCCCTGCTCCCCGCGGTGGCCCGGGGAATGGCTCCCAACTCACTGTTGCCTCTGATCCTGGAGAGGGCAGGGCTTCAGCTCAACCGGCCCCGCCCACCAGGTGCACCTGCCCAGGCCCCGCCCACCAGATGCACCTGCCCAGGCCCTGCCCACCAGATGCACCTGCCCAGGCCCTGCCACTCAGCCTCTCCCTGCCGATTCTTGTCTCCTCTAAGAAGCTGCTCCCTTAGTGTGGACAACCTGGTGGGTGACAGCCATTCGGAGCTGGAAGTGGTCCTGGCAAAGCTGGTGTGGTCGTGGCCACCTGTGGCCAGCTGACTGACAGCTAAGCAAGGCCAGGAGTGAGGCAGCAGGCAGCACAGATATGGGCCCTGGGATAAGCTCCGTTCACCAAATGCCATGGGGTCCCGGGTCAGGGAGGGGGGCTCGGCACCGAGGGCATGGGCAAGCAGGTGTCTGGCCCTGGGCTGGAACTCGTGGTACTAAATCCCACTCCCGCAGTCCTGTCTGGAAGCCGATGGCCTTGGCTGGGAGGTGTCTTGGGCAGGTGGGAACTGGCCCTTCCTGAGGCAGCGCCCCTGCCCTGCTGGCTGGACTGGGAGTGCTCAAGCTGGGGTGGGGGTACCCCAGTTGGGTCCCCAGGAGACTCTGGGGATGTGTGTCTTGCGGGGCTCCCTGGGGTCCCTGCTCCCCGAGCGAGGCCAGCCTGCCCCCACCCCACACTGGACACTTCCCATCCTCACCATCTCTGTCTGCCAGGTCGTCCCCCCAGCAGGAGCCTGGTGGTGGGCTGAGCTACTGTCTTGGGGTCCCCACCACTCACCGAGTTAGTGAGTGAGCCGCCGTCTTGGGGTCTCCACCACTCACTGAGCACACATGGAGGATACATGTGAGCCACAGCTCCGCAGGTAGAAACTGTCCATCCAGGAAGGGCGTGACCCCGGCTCCACTCTCATGGCCTCCTGACCTGGGCCCCTGGCGGCTGAGGACTCCAGGGAGGAGCCCCAGGGACCTCGGGGTTAGGGGAACCTCCTCTGGCTTAAACCAGGCTCTCTGTGACAGCTGCCCCCCACCAACTGGGTCCCCGGGCTCCGGCACTCTGAGGGTGACAGGGGACCTGCCCTGGGGTGGTCACCAGGAGACGCCCTTACAACCCAGGACCCTCACACCTGGGGCTGGGACCAGCAGGCCTGGGCAAGCCCTCAGGTCCCAGTCCTTCTGTCCCACAGGGGAATGGTGAGGTCATGGCAAGGTCACGGAGGTGACAGTTGCTGTGTGAGACTTAGGTCCTGGTGGCCCTGGATGGAGCTGCCTCCTCCCCAGGGCCCATCCCTCCAGGCCTGGCAGTACACAGACCGGAGCTCCCCTCTCCAAGGAGCTGAGAGGCTGGAGCGGGCAGGGGCCGACCAGCCCACTCACTGAGGGCCAGGCAGCCCACTGTGTGCCCCGAGCTGTCATCTACAGGGCGCCTGGGCGCTGTGTGTCCCACCCGGGGGCCTTTGGGCAGGTGGTCACCGCTGGCCACTGTCCTGGGACCCTCCATGGCCAGCTTGGGCTGGGGCAGAACTGACAATTGCCCCACTCCCGGCTGCCGTCTGGGAGGTGGGGCCGGCCCTGCCTCCGCTCCAGGAGTGACCCCCGGCAGGTGGGCCCATCTTGCTCCCACATGCGAGGGGTCGGGGTGCTCTCTGAAGCACCTGGGCCTGCAGTGTGTCTCCGGGGGCTGTGTTTGTTCTTTGTGGGATGGTGAAAGGGGGCCTCCTGCCTCGTGCTGGGCACTTGAGGGCCAACGGCTAATCACTCCCACATCCCTGCCTTCCTGGGGACCGGTCAGCCAGAGCCAGGCACTAGCAGCTGGCCCCTCGGCCCCCAGGCCCCCAGCCACACCCCTTCCCTCCCTCCTCTCCTCCTCCCTCCCCGACTGAGCATATGTGCGTGTTGACGCCTTCAAGCGTGTGCATGTAAGTGTGCACACATGTGCACTGTACGCATGTGTGCGTGTAAGTGCACGTGTGTGTTTAAAGGCCTTGAGAACAAGCCAGACACGAGGCCTCCGCTCGGCTGGCCATGCACTCTGCCCTCACCATTCCTTTGGTCCTCTGGGACTTTGGCCAGCCTCCTGGCTGAGGCCTCCTCCTCCTGTTGCTCCCCGCCTTAGCTCAGGGACCCCAGAGGCACCCCCAGATCAAAGCCCAGGCCAAGAGCTACAGACAAGACCCTTTTTCCCAACTCCTGCCCCGTGTGTCAAGGCTCTGTCCCCATCGACCTGACCCAGGCGTGCCTGGCTCCCCGGCTGCTAGGAGATGTGTTCCGAGACACAGCCCCCTCAGAACCACAGCCCCCTCAGAACCACAGCCCCCTCAAAACCACAGCCCAGGGTAGGCCAGGCTCCTGGGGGGCTGCTGGGGCAGGCTGTGACACCCCGACCTGGGAGATGAGGGCCAGTCCTCTCCACACCAGCCTGCCAGGCCCTGGAGTGGGCTGCTGGAGCCCTGTGTGGCCTTGGCATGATGCCAGGAAGGACTGGGTGCAGCCAATCCTCGCTGCATATCCAGGCTGGAGTGGAGGGGCTGTGCCCCCTGGGTAGGGTACAAGAGCCGTCCCGTGCTGTATGCAGGGACTGGAGGACGCCAAAAGGTGGCCTGCTGCCCAGGGTGGGGAGCATCTGCCCAGCTGTGCTCCCAGCTGTGGGGACAGACAGGATGAGCAGCAGTACTTGCCTGGGGTCACCAGCAGGGGGCCTCTCTCACACCTTCCTCCAACACAGGTGTGGGGGCAGGACCCTTCCTTCCCCTGGTCTCCTTGGGAGATGCAGTACAGGCTGTCTCCCCTCCCCTACCAGCTGGTTACAGGGCACACGACATACCTCTCCCCCCACCCTGCCCTCGCCCCCACCGCGCAGAGAGAAGCAGGATTGTAGCCCCCTGGATGGGGTGGAGAGGAGGGCTGGGCCCCTTCCTGTCTCCCAAGGTGTGGTGCCTGTGCAGGGGTGGCCATGGCTGGGAACACCCACCAGCACCGTTGGCCTCAGGTAGCACAGGGCAGTGGGTCTGGGGGCAGGGTCCCCTCTAAGCACAAGGTGGGGACCCAAGCTGATGCTGCTTCACTTGGGTCGGCAGGTGGAGGAGGCATCGCCACGCAGGGCAGGGCTGGCTGGGCAGCAACAGCTGGCTCCCTCCTCCAGCTGTGGGACCAGGGCCCGGCTCCGGCCCGCGGCCAGGGGGAGGCGGTACCCACGAGCCCTGATGAACCACGAGGCCTCTGCTGTAATTTGCCTCGACAGCTTGGAGCAGGGCGCCAAGCAGCGTGAGGAATCACAGACGCCCACTCAGCCAACTTCAAAGGTGCCTTGTTGTCAGTTTCGAATTCATCTCTAAGGAGCGGAGGGAAAACTCCGGGCAGGTGCACTGGGAGACAAATGAGAGCTAGAGTGGGGAGCGGCCCTAGCGCCCAGCTGGCACCCAGAGCTACCCAGAGACCAGACAGCCTCTGGACACTGCGGCTAGCAGCTGGGAGGTCGCCGAGTCCCGTCCTCACCACACCGCTTGGTGCGCAGTGCTGAAGGCAGTGCTAGCCACCGACCCGGTGACTTCCCCAGCCGTTGGCTTGCAGCTTCATCGTGGAAACCGGTGGTCTTCTGGAATCTTCTATGTCCTCTTCAAAGAATCTGGCACGGTTTGTTGGCTCTTTTCTCTTGAGTAAATAGAGGTTTCTGCTTGCCTGTGGAGGGTCCTTCCAAGACCAGCATTGTGGGGTAGCAAGTTAAGCTGGCGACCGTGATGTCAGCATCCTGCTCCAGGCTTCACTTCTGGTCCAGTTCCCTGCTAGCCCTCCTGGGAAGACAGCAAAGGATGGCCCAGGTACCTGGCCTCTGTAGCTACACGGAAGACCCGGCTGGAAGCTCCTGGCTCCAGCCCGGCGATTGCAGCCTGGTGGGGAGTGAACCAACAGACGGAAGATCTCTCTCTCTGCCACTCTGCCTTTCAAATAAATGAATACATCTTTAAGAGAAAACAAAAAGATTAAATCCAAGGGAGGTTGTGACTACTGTTGAGCCTGTGGCCTGGGCATGGTCCCGGACACACATGAGCAGGTTTGGTTCCGGGCTTAGACCCTAGGCAACTCACTGTCATGCCAAATAACACAGCAGAATCGTAACAATACACCGAAAGGAGAGTTATTAAAGCTCACTGGTCACTTACTTCTGAAACTGGCTCCTGTTCCGGCCTCAGCGCAGCCTCTGCTTCACGCCTTTGCCTCCAGCAGCGCACCTTGCGGCACTGGGCCAGGGCACAGGCTGCTGAGCCCGCCTCGGCTGCACGGTTGAGCCTCCACATTCGTAGTGGACGGGGCTCTGCCACTCACTGTCCTGGCTTTTTCCATGTTTGCCAGCCCGGACAATAGGGTCCACGCCCTGCTTGTCCATGTCTTCTGCATCCAGGAGCGGCCCAGCCACTGCTGCCACCACCTGCCCCACGCTGCTGCCAGCCTCCAGTCCCATACTCATGAATGCCCCTCACTGGCTTCACTTGGACTCTGTGCTGTCACTTACAGATGAGGGGGAGGCACCATGAGAAGGAATGACCTTCAAGGATCTTGGAGGGACCTGGGCTGTGGGCAGCTGCCCTGGGCTACGTCCCAGCACAGGTGATATGTCCGGGATGGGGACAGGCACTCAAAATGTCCCACCTGCCCAGCCCCCACCTGCACCCGCCCAGCCCCCACCTGCACCTGCCCAGCCCTGCTGTGAAGGCCTGAATCCCTGGCTCGGCACCCCCTTTCCCACACCCCTTTCCCGGATCACTCACTGCAAGGGCCAGCCCCCGCCCCCAGTAGTCTTGGTGCCCCCAGGAGTCTTGGCGTCTGAGAACCCACCCTCCAAACCTGCCCACATCCCAGCAGGAAAAGCCAGCCACGTGGACCAAGTGCAGGGTCTGGAGACACCCTGAGGACACAGTGACCATGTCCTGCTGGGGGAGGGTCACAGCGCACACCAGGAGGAGGCGGAGCCCTGCGGCTACAGGCAGGTACTGGCCATGGCCCGGGGTGGGGGCAGGCAGTGGGGCTCCCCTGGGGGCCTGTGGAGGGAAGGGGGCCTTCAACAACCGAGGGTATATTTCTGCTGTTCGTCCTGGGACAGGGGCAGGGAGCAGAGGGCCTCTGGGTCCCAGGGTCCGGGGGGCTCAGAGCACCCCACTCCTGTGCCTCCTCCCACCCTCTGCAGCTCTCCCACAGCCTCTGCTGGGCCACGTGGTGGGTTTGCTGATCTCTGGCCCACGGCCGCTGGGCCGCACCTGTTCCCCATCATGCTTCAGGGAGCCCCAGGTGCTCGCGGCTGCCTGCCAGGTGGAAGCAATCATTGCTGGCATTCCTGGATCACCTTGGGGGCGTCAGTGGCCAGGGCCACATTCCGTCCCCCATAGGGTGCGTGAGGCGCTGGGGCTGAGGGAAGAGGTGGTCCCCACCCCGTTCTGCTGTGGCTTTGGGGCCCCTCCAGCAGAGCCTCAGCTGACAAGCTCAGGCCTGCCTCCGCCGCAGGCCTCCCCCAGGACTTCCTGTCCCCGATCACTTGGTCACTGTGTCCTGGGTCTAGCTTGCTGTGTCTGGAGTCAAGGCAGACAATCCTGGTGCCCCCACCCGTGAAGCCAGAATTGAGGCCTTGTGCTTCCAGAAGGTTTCAGCTACCTGGGATGACGAGAAGACAGTGTGATGTCATTCTTGGAGACTGAACTTCCACTCTGGCCTCAGGAGCCCCGCCCCAGGCCCGTGTGGGCTGCGGGAGCCAGGCCCTAGCCCTCTGGGGGCAGGGGCAGAGCTGGGGGCTGGAGCCGTTTCCCAGCCAGGCAGGGAGCTCTGAGCAGTAAATGCCACAAAACCCCCACTTCTCTATTTCTGAGTGTGCCTGTCAGATTAATGGCCGTCAGCGCTTGTTCAGATTGATCCCGCTTCCTCACTTGCTTCTTCCCCAAAAAGGAGCCGACCTCAGGTCCAGCGCTGGCCCCGTGGTGCAGCCGTACCCCTGACTTCCAGCCCGTGGCCCCAGGGTTGGGTGGCCCAACCGCATCCCCGGAGCATCTCGGGCCCCTGACCTGTCGGGGAGCAGGGCACCTCACAAGCCGGTGCTGCTTACAGCAGGGTATGTCCTCTCGGCCCCCTGGAGGGCCTTTGGGGGACACACACATACTGGGGGACTGGGACTGTCTCCCCCCACCTCTGTGTGCTCCCTGCAGCCCCAGTGACCCACCACTCCAACACCCACCGGGTCGGTTCTGCAGGCAGGGCCTGGGGCCACATGGGCAGTAGCGGGCACAGAGACCTTTGCCCTCTTGGGGGAGTACCATGGGATGCTTGTGCCCCAGCCACGGGAGCCGCAGCAGGAGGGCTGTGAGCATGAGCCGCCTCCAGGTCCCCGTCTCACCTCTGGGCTCACCTAATTCCAGGCTGGGAAGCTATGGTCACTGCCCGGAAGAGGTGCTGCCCGTGGCGTGCCCTCCCCACCTGCCTGTGTGCTTAGCCAGGTCCCATGCCCGTAACACCCCTGAGGGGAGGATTCCAGCCCTGTCCTCACCCTGAGACCCCACTCCCTGCCACAGGAAGGACTCCCTCCCACCTCCCACTGGGGCAGGTGGAGCCCTGGGCCTTCCGTGGGGCTGACCAACAACACTCCTGGAGTGGGGCCAACCCGGGTTCCTCCCTGCTGGCTGGACTGCCTGGTGGTCAGCATGGGTGCCCATCCCCATAGGTGTCTGTCCCCCCGTGGGTGCCCATCCCCGTGGGTACCCGTCCCCCCGTGGGTGCCCATCCCTGTGGGTGCCCATCCCCGTGGGTACCCATCCCCGTGGGTGCCCATCCCCGTGGGTGCCCATCCCCCTGTGGGTGCCCATCCCCGTGGGTGCCCATCTCCGTGGGTGCCCATCTCCATGGGTGCCCATCCCCGTGGGTTCTGTCCCTGTGAGTGCCTGTCCTCCTGTAGGTGCCCGTCCCTGTGGTGCCTGTCCATCGTGCTCTGGCCGGCTGTGTTCGTGCCATCTTGGGGACAGAGACCTCAAGCTTCTTTCCAGGCAGTCAGGGAAAGATGGGCCGAGGCACCGGCTCTGGGGGCCCCCAGCACCTCCAGCGTGGGGGCTGGCAGACATCCAGGCCCTGGGGACACACAGACCTTCTGGGGTCTCCTGGAAGAGTGAGAGAGGCCGGAAGCAGATAGCGGGACAGGAAGTGACCTCAGAGCTTCTGCCTGTGCCTGGGAGATCCTGGCATCAGAAGCAGGGAAGGCCCAGGAATGCTGGCCACGTGCCAGGCCCGGGGTGCCATGGCCACATGCCCAGTGGTCCTCTCCTCAGGGACCCAGGCTGGACAGGCTCGCATGCCCCAGTTCACAGAGACAGGCACACGGCATCACTCTCTCCTTCCCACCAGTCGCCCCGGCTCAGGCCAAGCTTAGTCTCCCTGAAGTGAACTCCTTGGTGCCCGGAGGGAGCTGTGGGTGGAGACAAGCCCACCAGGCGCACAGGTGGGAGGCTGGGAGAGCTGGCGGGTGCAGCTCGCCCAGTGCCTTGGCCCTGGTCTCCTCTCCCTGGCCAGGTGAGCCCCCTGCATCAGGGGCCCGAGGCACAAACAGCCCCTTTTGGCCAGGCTGGAGGGTCCTGACCTCCCAGGGAGGGAGATGGCCTGGGCTGCCAGGAAGCCAGCCAGCAGCACCCATCTGTGGCACAGTGGTGCCACCCAGTGGCCACCACAGGTCACATTCGTCAGAAGTCCCCCAGGCCCCAGCTCACAGACCCCCAAGTGGGCCGGTGTGGGGTCTGCAGGCTCAGTCCATGCAAAGACCGGTGCCTGCCTAACAGGAAAGGGCAGGCGGCTCCTGACACAGGATTCTCCTTGGCCCCCCTCAGTTCCCGCCCCCAGTGACGCGGGACAACCATGGTCTCCCACCTGCTCCCTTCCGGGGCTCTGGTATGCACAGAGGCCGACTCCTGCCTGTGGTGGCCGAGCTCAGAACAGCGGGGCACACAGTGTGGGGCCCCCAGTGTGACAGCGACCTCGTCTCGCCCCACAGGTGCAAGGAGGCAGGGAGTGGTCTCTGCTACCTGGTGGGTGCAAGCCCTGTGGGTGTTGGGGGCGGGTGTGGTGGGAAGGCAGCTTGTGTGTGTTGTCCATGCCTGGTCCTGGAGCAGGGCAGCTCAGCAGTCAGCGTGCGAACATGGAATTAGCCAGCACACTGCCCAGCCTGAGTCCCAGAGGGAGCCAAGTGACAGGACCCTGGACCCGGAGGGCCAGGGGGGGACTTGGGGGGTATCTGGGTTCTGTTGATCTCACAGGTGTGGAAACAGGCCAGGGAGAAGATTGGGGCATTAATCTGCCCTGGACGTAGCCCAGGGCAGCTGCCCACAGCCCAGGTCCCTCCAAGATCCAGCAGGAGCCCGTGCCACTGTGTCCCAGCTCATGGCTCTGCCCCATCCTGCTCCCTATCCCATGCGAACTTGCCTGGCCAGCAGCATGTGGCCCAGGAGCCTCTGTGCTGGACGCTGCAGGGTCCACGGACGAGGAATTGTCCCGTGAGGTCAGCACACAGGCGACAGGAGCCCTGGCTCTCACAGCCCTGGTCCCCTGATTTCCTGTCACCATCTTGCCTTTAGCTCCCGCTTCCCAAGGAGCCAGGGTCCCTGGCAGAAAGGGCGGGAGGCACACACACACGCGCGCATACACATGGGCACAAGGGCATACACCCAGGTCATGAGCCCACACACAGCTGCAGCTTGCACACGTGTGTACACAGATGTGCACATGAAACCAAAACTTAGCCAAACCCAAACCCCAGCCACCTGCATGCCGCGGTCACTGCTGCCCCCCTGTGGCCAGAGCTGGAGCTGCTCTGAGGTCTAAAGCTAGGAACAAAGGGGGTGCAGGCCTGGCTGAGTGTGTGCGGGCCCGGGGTCAGCGCGACACACCCTCGCCTAGCGGTCCTGGTCCTCTTGGCCCTGCGTCCCTAGAGGTGGGCCAAGAGACCTCTGACAATGAGTCCCCGGGGTTCACCCCCAGCAGCCTGGGGCTGGATTCCCTGCAGATCGGCCTTCCTCCTGCGAGCAGCAGCTTGGCAGGCCAGTTCTGAAAGCTTCCAGACAGGAGGTAGTGAGGGTGTGCCTGGGCTTCCCGTGCAGGGCCTGGGTCCCAGGGAGCAGAGCAGGAGACACACGGAGTCCAGGGGCAGAGGGGAGGGCGTGGCCAGCAGCAGGAGGCAGCAAGGCCCCTGCCCACCCTGGTCCACCTTCGTGACCTCAGACAAGGGAGAAGTCAGTCCTGACTTCTGGGGTGACTGAGGGCGCTGCGGGAGCCCCCAGCCAGGCAGAGCCCAAGCCGGCCACCCACCCTGTGCGTCCCTCTCTCCCCAGGCCCCTGGCACCCGGAGGTCAGTCCAAGACCGCTGGGAGACAGACCCCAGGTATGATTCAGGGAGCGGGCGGGGATCAGCATCGGGGCTTTTTATTCCAGAATATTCCAGGCTCTCCCAGACCCCTGGGGGCTGCTATGCTGGGGGCAGGGCTGGGGATGCCTAGGGAGGAAAGAGGAGCCACAGTTGGGCTGAGCAGAGCTGGCCGAGGAGCGAGGGCGGGCTGGGGTCCACAGACCCAGCGAGAGCAGAAGGACGCTCAGCCCGAGACCCCACATCCCCCCGGGGCATGATGGCAGCTTACGGGTCACACACAGGACGAGGGTCTTTCTCGGGCTCCTTGCAGGAGTAAGGAGACACGTGAGCCGTGGGCAGTGTCGGTGAGGAACGGGGCTGGGGGCTGCTGGGCTCACGACACCTCCGGGCATTCTGGGCTGCCCAGGGCCAGCCTCCACCCCTAAGCACAACAGGGCACGGAGCTGAGGGAGGCAGGGCCGACCCCAGCCTCCCGTGGCCTTGCTGTCTGCCGGGAGCTGCCTCGGCCACCCTGGACGCCCTGCAGCCCGGAGCACCTCGAGGTGGCCACGGGGCCTGGTGCCGCCACAGAAAGGAAATGACTGTGGAGGGGGCTTCCCCTCTGAACAATGGCCGCACGGATCAACATGTAGATTGGCAGCACTTTGCTAGGGCTGGGCCAGGACAGGCAAGGCTGAAGGCGGCTGGGCGGGGCCCCGCTGTGGCTTGCTTGGCATCACAGCAGCTGGCTCAGGCCTGGGTTCACCTGGGAGGCACCAGGCCTGCTCCCTGCCCGGGGCCACTGCGGTTTTGAGCTGTTTACAGAGAGAGAGAGAGAGAGATCTTCCACCTATTAGTTTAATCTCAAATGGCCACAGTCGGGGCTGGGCCAGACCGGAGCCAGGCGCTTTGCCCAGGCTCCTTTGGGTGCAGGGTCCCATGCGCTGGAGCCTTCTCAGGTGCGTCAGCAGGGAGCTGGATGGGAAGCGGAGCGGGCAGGCCTGGCGCCTGCACTCCTGCACTATGGGGTGGCAGGCCGCGACTTCCTGCCTGAGGAGCCGCACGCCGCCCCATCCCTGCCGCCCCCTCCCTGGCTCCAGGGGCGGGCTCCACCTCTGGGTGCAAGGTGGGGTGCAGAGCCAGAGTTGCCCCAAATGAGCTAGGAAGATACACCGGGGGGTCGGATCCCCTCCCCCTCCACTAACTGTGCTTGGGGAGCCCAGGGAGCCCAGACAGAAGCTTCTGGAACCTCCAAGCGCCCATCAGGGCAGTTACATCTGAGGAAATTGAGCCCCTGCTGGGGTCTGTTCCCTGGGGAGCCGTGAGGTGTGTCCAGTGCTGGGTCCAGAAGGGTCTTTCTACAGGAGCCCTTGGTCCAGGGGCTCCATGCCTCCTAGTGGTCCCCTGGACACACGCAGAGGGCATCTGGCTTGAGGGACCTGGGAAGTCGGAGGCGCCGCTGCAGCCAGTAGGCACACAGGAGAAATGAGTACTCGCATGTGCCAGCTGTACACCAGGCTCTGGGACCGCAGAGCACCCAGAGAACAGGGCATCCAGCACCTGCTGGGAGTGCAGGGGCTCAGGGTGGAGCAGGTGTGCGACCAGCAACCCGGCCCAGGCCGGAGTGGATGAGCTGGACGAGGCGGCGAATCTCTCAACAGGGGCACGGAAGCGGGCAGAGCAGCAGGCTGCACAGTGCAGGCAGTGGGAGCCGTGCGTTGGCGGGTGGAGGGTGGATGGCCAGTCAGTGCTCCAGGTGGCCCTGACGCAGCTCGGCCAGCAGTGCCCTCTGTCCCACTGCCTGCTCGGCTGCACCCCAGCCCCAACAGGCAGCTTCAAGAGGGACTCTGTCCCCTACCCCCGCCGCATGGCGCTTGCTTCGTGCCCCAGGCCCCCGTTCCTGTGGGTTCAGGGCCCCCTCTTTCCCCGCTGATCTAATCCTCTGGAAATAAAGCTGTTCTACCTACATCCATCGCCTCTGAGCCGCTTCGGACTCTACAGTCCTAAACCTAGCGCTGCTCAGTCTCCCGCGAGAGCAGGGTGCCATGGACGCCGTGGTGCCAAGGGGGCAGACACCCATGGGAGGGGCCAGGGCTGAATGTGGCAGTGTGACTACCCCACAGAACCTGGTTCTGTCCTGGGGCTCCCTGGCCCCAGTGTCCAGAGCTGCCCTCCCCCCAGGGTGTCCTGGGACTGGGAGCTGGGCTGGACTAGGGCCTCTGCTGCCCCACCCCACATGTGCCTGGTCAGTGTGTAGCCTCAAGGCTGGCGCAGCCAGGAGCGTCCTGAGCCATGCCAGCTGCTGCACACCCTGGGATGCCCCTGTGGTGCCCTGAGCCGACCCGGGCATCCAGAGCCTACAGAAAGACCTTGGGATGTGGGACCTGTGAGTCCAGGAGTCGGGACCAGGGGTGCCCAGAAGCGGGCACAGAGGGTGGGGAGCAAGGCCCCCAGTGCTTGGCGTCCTTCATGCTACTACAAGCCACCAGACAGAGGGGCCAAACGTGGCTAGGCCCCACGGACAGCGCTCTTCCTGGCTTGGTCAGCACTGAGCAGGTGAGCCAGCCAGGATGGGTGCGGCCAGAGAGGCACAGGAATGGATACAAGGAAGGTTCTGCAAGGCTCATGAACACTGATCTGAATACAGGAGAGATATGCCGTGCAGATGCCCCTCCCTGCCCTCTAGGGGCCCCCAGGACCCTCCTGCTGCAGCTTGCGTGGAGACAGAGGGGCCCCCTGGGGCTGGAGGCCGGATGGGGCTCCACGCTGGGGGGGCCGGGCGCTCTGGAGGGGGTGGCTGCAGCCAGAGCTCAGGTATTTTTAAGGCAGCACCATTAACGCACAGAAGCCGAGGCCCTGGGGAGGCGGCTGTCACTCAGCGGTGGGGGCTGTGAGGGATGGGGGATGGGAGTCCTGGAAGGGACAGGTGGGAGGCTTTCGCTTGAAGAAACTGTGTGCTGGGCTGGGCCGCTGGCAGTGGGCATCGTATGCCCCCATGGAATCCGGCCCCGCACCCAGTACTCAGCACCCAGCACCAGGCGAGCACCTCCTCTGTGGCCTCAGGCTGCAGCTGGAGATGGGAGTGCAAGCTGCTGGGAGAAGGACAGCAGCCACCCAGGTGGATGGCGGCCACACGGCAGGAGCACCCCGGGCAGCGCCAGCACCCATCGGCTGTCCTTGGCCTCCTGGCTCCCTTCCCCAGATCCGATAGCGCCTTCCGGGGCTCAAGCTGTGTGTCAGGACCATAGCTGCACCCCAGTCTAACTCCTGCCCTCAGGACCAAGGAACCCTTGTGGGGGGCGGCTGGCCTGAGTCCACTCTGTGTTGGCCACATGCCCATGGGACTTTGCGACTCCCTGTACTGATGCGCGGGCCAGCAGGAGGCAGGAGGTGCCCCCAGCCCCGCTGACCCCAGCCATGCACCTGCTTCCCTGAGCTTCCTGGATGTGGTGGAGGTGGGGACAGGCAGGAGCAGAGCCGGCCTGGGGGTGCTGCAATGGGCAGGGGCTTAAGCCAGGCTCAGGCTTTCCCAAAAGAACTCAGATGCTCCTCCCAGCTGAGTGGCCCTGGCCCTCTCTCCCTCCCTGGTTGGATGCATGGGTTCCCCTTGGTCGGATACATGGGTTCCTCAGGGTGTGGTCCCACCCCTGTTTGCTGAAAATCCCCTCACTCTGGTTCAAATGCAGACCCGAGCCATCCCAGATGGCTCAGATCAGGCCCTGTGGATCAGGGTCAAACCCTGGCAGTGTCCCCAGGGGACTGGGACAGGAGGGAGGGCGGGCTCTGCTGTCCACAGCGGGGGTGGATGCCCATGGCTATGCGAGGCTTGGCCCCTCAGCCAGCCACAGGGCACCTGTCGCCTGGCGTGTCCCCTCCTGGCCCTGGGAAGGGGGCAGGACCTGTGCTCCGCAGGGGCCACCCAAGCAGCAGTCCCACACATCTGCTGTAACACCCTCTCTCGCTCCCCGGCAACGCGGCCAAGGCACTGGCCTGTGGCGGCCGCTCTGTTGTCACTGGCACTGAGGCGAGATGCTGTTGGCAGCCCCTCCCACGCGCCTGTGGCTTCAGCCAGGGATCCAAGGCTGAAAGCCGAGCACCAGGCATGGGGGAGGAGGCAGGCGGGGTGCACGTGTGTGCATGCTAACATGTCTGCATGCAATCACACAAGGCACCATGCGTATGTGCTGTGTACAAAGGGGCTTGTGGGAAAATAGAATTAAAAGAAATTCCATGCCATTAGAAGGTTCACTTGTATCTGCATCTGTGTGCACGTGTGTTCACGTGAATGTGTGCATTGAGGAGCATGTGTGTGGGCATGTGAGCGTGTGGGCATGCACGTGTCTGCTTGTGCCTGGGCCGGGAGCTGTGATCAGGCACAACGGCACTTCCCCCGTCACCAAACCTGTGTGCACAAGGACAGGCCCAGCGGAGCGGCACCCAGCTGACCCGGGGCAGGGGTGCGGGGGTAGGGGGACAGGACCCAGGCAAGCAGCACCCGGAGGACTCGGGGCAGGGCCCAGGCAAGCGACACCCAGCTGAGCCAGGGCAGGGGTGCGGGGGGTGGGGGGCAGGGTCCAGGCCACTGCCTCGATGCTCCTGCTGCCTGCAGCTGCTCTGGCTTCTCCCCTGCGGGGCATGAGCCTGGAGACTGCCCCTCAGGGAACAGGTGCTGTGTCTGCCCCATGGGCTGGCCCAGTGCAGGTCTGCAAGGAGCTGCAGGGGGCCTGCTCAGTGCCAGGAGGAGGGGGCTAATTACCGCCGTCAGGCGCCTTTCTCACCCAGCACTTAAAAATAACTCACGCAGTGAGTCAGCTGCCGCCTCGGGGTGGGGGCGGGGCTCCTGACGGGGAGCTAGGGTATGCCAGGGCCCCTTCCCGGGGTGGGTGGGGAGTTGTGCGGGGACTGTTGCTCAAGTCTGCTCTGGGCCAGGCAGCCACACCTACAGGGAGGGCGCTGGGTATTCAGGGTGGCTCCAGAGTTTCGGGGATCCCCCAGCCCAGCTGTCCCAGAGTCTCAGGGGTTCCCCAGCCCAGCGCCTGCTGCACATTACCCTGGGCGGACGAGTCCAGCAGGTGGCAGCCTGGCAGCTTACGCTCGCAGGTGAACCCCAAGTCTCCAGAACCTGAGGGCTCAGGGTGGTGTGGGCATTACCGCTGTTGAGGAAAGCAGTCGGCAAGCTCAGAGGCCTCTGTATTCACCGCAGGACTCCTGCAGCTGGGGCTCCGTGCAAGGAAGGACAGCCCAGACACAGCCACACGCATCCGTGTGTGACTTCCAGAGCTATTCCCCAGCCCCAGGCCCCACATGTCCATGTGGGGAGGGGAGTGGCCTGCAGCCTGGGACAGCCAGATGAGCCCTCAGCATCACACGGCCCCATTGGGAAGGACACTCAGCAGGGAGTAGGGACGAGATGAGCATAGCAGCCCCACAAGGGGCTGGCGTGGTCATGTTGTGTGAGAATCAGGCCTTGACACGTGACACCTGCAGCCTGGGGCCACATCACCACACACAGACCGGATGGCAGCTCTTGCCTCCACTGCCCTAAAAGAAGCTTCTAGAACCTGTGGTGGAGAGGCCCGTGTGGCCAGTGCCTAGCCTGGGCATGTGGGAGTTGCTGCAGGACCACATGGATGGTCAGGGACAGGCACCAAGCAGCTGGCTGTCCCTTTCTCTGGGCCAGTGGGAGAGTAGGAGCCAGTCTCAGCAGGAGGAACGGGGGGGGGGAGTGGGGGAGGAGGGAAGGAGGGGGAGGAGGGGGAGGGGAGGAAGAGGGGAGGAGGGGGAGGAGGGAGAGGAGGAGGGGGAAGAGGAGGAGGGGAGGAGGAGAGCCAGAGTCCGTGCCCAGCCAGGGAAGCCTTCATGTAAAGTGTTTGTCTAACCCCTTGGGGGGGTCACACTCTGGTCCCTCTGTGGCTGGCCGGAATTAAACCTCAACCTCCTGCCAAGTGGGGAGAGCCGCCACAGCGGGGGGAGCCACCAGATCACTGGCGTGCTGTGTTCTCCGAACCCCGTGACCTCCCTTCCAGCAGCCAGATTAGCTTAGCGGGCACTCCACCTGCCCATTCACTACCTTGGGTGGAGTGCTCCGAGCCACCCTGGCACATGTGCACCTCCAGGGCGGGGGCAGGAATGGTGGTGTGCTGGCCTGGGGCGCACTGGGTTTTAAGGCTGTGGCCTGGATCTCCCTGGTGTTGCCAAGGTGGGGAATAGAAGAGCAGGCACTTTCCAAAAACTGGACCAAAAGAAGAAAAGAAAAAAAAGAGACTAGTCACAGAGGGTCACCTGCAGTCTCGGGAAGGACCACGCTGGCCCTGCTGTCACAGAGGGTCACCTGCAGTCGCCCCAAGGGATGGAAACTGAGGAGGGTGAAGCTGGGGTTCCGCCCCGGTGCCCTGATGGGTGGGGTAGGTGAGGGGCGGGATGGAGACCGAAGTGGGGGGGCGTGCCGGAAGCTGTGGCATGGGGGATCCTGTGCACCTGCGTCTCGGTCACAGCCTTTGGATCACAGCCTGGGATCAGCCCAGCCTGACCTTGGAGGGGCCTTTGCTGAGCAGGACTAAAGCCTTGGCTGCCCTGTCACAAAGCCCGGCTGCAGCAGGTACATCCACAGCCAGAGGCAGGAATGGCAGAGGGACACTCTGAGTCGCTCTTCCTGGCTTCAGGATCCCACTGGGTGAGGTCCACAGAGCTTTGGGGACACCACCTGTGGCTTTACCACAACCCCAGCATGGGTGAGGGCAACACCCAAGGAGGAAGAGCACTCCCTGGCCCCCCCGCACCCGTGGGTGCCATGGGGAGGAGCCCGGTGGGAGCTGTGATTATGCCATTACCACCGAGATGCTGGCTTGGGACACATCCCGGGCGGCTGGCTGGGGTTTGCTCCGCCCCCTGAAGGAGGCGGCTGATTGTTGTAGCACAAAGAAGCTGCAGGTGCACTGGCCCCGCCCACGCGCCCGTGGGCAGGGAGCAGTGGGGGAGAGGGGAGCTCCTCCAGGGCCCCTGGAACTCCAGGAATCAGGCGCCCTGTCTCCCTAGCCACAGTGAGGTTGGGGTGAGCTGGCTCTGAGCTCTGGGGTCCGAATCCTCCAGAGAGGTGCGAGAGACGACACAGACAAATGTTTAGGGCCCAGGGCACAGCCAGGTGTGTGGCCATGTGACCAAGCCACGAGGGGTCAGGGGGAGCTGTGGGCACAGGGTCACCCTCCCACACGACTCACATCACTCATGAGCTTCCTGGACTTGTTTGAATTCGTCTTTGTTTTTACTGAGCTCTTCCATCCGCGGTTCATTATCCACATACCCCCAGAGCGTAGGCTGGGCCAGGCACAAGGAGCCAGGAACATCTGGGTCTCACGTGGATGGTAGAGGATGGAGGGGACCCACACACTCCCTTGAGCCGTCCCCTGCTGCTTCCCAGGTGCGTCACAGGCAGCTAGCTCAGAATCCAAGGAGCAGGGCCTCAAGCCCGGAGGCTCACGAGCCTCCCCTGGAATCCCAGGCCACCCCGGAGGGGCAGGCTCTTCCCGCAGCTCCCTGGGCCAGGCTTGCCATGCCTGTCATTGCCGCCACGCCTGCCACGTTGGCCACACCCACCATGCCTGCCACACCTGTGAGGGCTGCATCCCGTACGGCGACAGATCCAATCAGCCCCACCCAGCAGCTGGTCAGGGAGGGGAGCAGGCCAGACCCAGGCTGGAGCCCAACCTGTGGGCAGCCCATCCCACCCACTGCCCTCCCTGGCCACATGCCAAGCAGCCCTGGACCTTCCCACCAGGCTCTGGGATACTGCCCACCTCGCCAAGGCTCCTCCCCTCCCCTGCTCCAGGCTCCACTCACCTCAGATCCCACCTTTGTCACCTCCTCCAAGGTGTCCTGCAGGCTGGCTCCTTCCTGAATGCCCACTGGCGTGACACTCTCCCTCACGTGTGCACACACGCACACCCAAGGTCCAATGTTGAAGCCACCATCTGCGGGCAGCCCTGGATTGTCAGTGTATTTGGGCTAACCCAGTTCTGTGAGCAAACCTCCATGGTTCCCAGATTGAAAGCCTTCTGGCAGGTCAGGCTTGCAAGTAAGTGGAGGCCACGGGCTTGGTGGAGGCTGTGGGTTTGGTGGAGGTCATGGGTTTGGTGAAGGCCACGGGCTTCGTGGAGGCCACGGGCTTGGTGGAGGCCACATGTTTGGTGGAGGCCGTGGATTTGGTGGAGGCTGTGGCTTGGCGGAGGCCACCAACACTACATGGCCCAGCCCTCTACTAGATCGGGAGATGTACGAGGCTGGGCCCAATTTGCTGTGGCTGCATGTCTCCAGCCCAGGGTGCCACAGGGGGTGTGGCTGTGGGAAGAGCCCCCACGGAGACACCAAACTTCCTGAGGAACAAGGCACATTCCCAGCCCTGTTGTGGGCACAGGAAGGCAGGGCTGCAGCCGGCAGGAGGTGCCAGCGAGAGCGCCATCCGGGCCCTGACTGCGGGGAGTGATAGCCACTGCTTGCCCCTGCCGAACTCGGTCCCTCCCAGCCATTCCCCTGGAATGGGTGATGCTGGGAAGCCGGCCTCTGGGACCGAGGGAGTCGATTGGGTCCTGGATGCAAGGCAGGAACCCAGAGTTGGGCTAAAGCGACACTTGAGCATCAAGACCCAGGAATGCCAAAGTGGGAAGGTGGGCCTGGGTCAGCAGAAGGATCCTGGTGGGGACGCTCCAGGCCTGGAGTCAGGGGCTAGGGTCAAGGGCAGTGTTGGCAGCCAGAGCCGGAGTGGGGGTGCCGAGCCCCACACCAGGAGGCTGAGGTGGGCGGAGCCTGGAAGAGGTGGAGGAGGAGCCTGGGGCAGGTCAAGGGCAGCATGCCAGGCCGGGAACCAGGGGCCAGGTGAGCAGCCCAGTGCCCACTGTCTCAGGGCTGTGAGCCCTGTACGTCAGATGCCAATCACAGAAATGAGTGGCAGACAAGCGGGTTGATTCCTGCTTGGCTCCTGGTCTGGACAGAGGGGGCAGCATCTGGTCTTAGTGCAATCTCCACATCGGCCACAGGCTCCCCACTGCTGCCCCCAGGGGGGGCGGGGGACCCCGACTCCTCCTTAGCCGAGGGCTTGTTGCTTTGTAGTCAGGAATGGATTTTTCCACAGCTGTGGAGAGGCCTCTGTGGCTCTCCTGCAATGGTGTGGAGGGCCCCGGACGTGGGCCATGAGGGTCCCGCCGTGCCACGCTGGTGGATTGCGTTCACTGGGGGAAGTGGGGCGCTGTGGCATACAGGGCAGAGCCCCCACCTGAGGTGTCCCATTCCATATGCTTCCAGTCTCGGCTGCTCCACTTCTGATCCAGCTCCCTGATAATGCGCCTGGGATTGCAGCGGGAGACAGGTCAAGTGCCTGAGCCCTGCACCCACATGACCCGGCTAGAGTTCCTGGCTTCAGCATGAGGCAGCCCTGGTTGTTGTAACATCTGGGGAGTGAACCAGCAGATGGAAGATCTCTCTCATCCTCGCTGTTTCCAAATAAGTAAAAACAAATTTTACAGCATAGAAATCTCCTAGCTTGCCCACCTGACCCTCTGTTCATCAGGACACTGCATTGCCTAGACGCACGTTGCCTGGTTTCCAAACAGTGTGCGTTTGGTTCACGCAGAATTCTGCCACTGATCCGACCTGATTACATAGTGGTGGGAACAACCCTGACGGGGTCTGGATCAGGGTAGCAAGTCAGTATTCACTGTAGCACAGGTCTACTGCAGTCACTATGCACACAGTGGGGCGCTGACACATGAAAATGCTGTGTGTGTGTGCAGGTGCCATGGGCGTACACTGTGTGTGTGTGCAGGTGCCATGGGTGTACACTGTGTGTGTGTGCAGGTGCCATGGGCGTACACTGTGTGTGTGTGCAGGTGCCATGGGCATACACTGTGTGCATGAGAAAGTGTCAGTGTGTGAGCCTGTGTGTGTGTGCCTATGTGTGAGAGCCTGTGTGTGTGAGCCTGTGTGTGAGCCTGTGTGTGTGAACCTGTGTGTGTGAGAGCCTGTGTGTGTGCCTCTGTGTGTGAGCCTGTGTGTGAGCCTGTGTGTGTGAGCCTGTGTGTGTGAGCCTGTGTGTGTGAGCCTGTGTGTGTGAGAGCCTGTGTGTGTGCCTCTGTGTGTGAGCCTGTGTGTGAGCCTGTGTGTGTGAGCCTGTGTGTGTGAACCTATGTGTGAGAGCCTGTGTTTGAGAGCCTGTGTGTGTGCCTCTGTGTTTGAGCCTGTGTGTGAGAGCCTGTGTGTGTGAACCTATGTGTGAGAGCCTGTGTTTGAGAGCCTGTGTGTGTGCCTCTGTGTTTGAGCCTGTGTGTGAGAGCCTGTGTGTGAGAGCCTGTGTGTGTGAGCCTGTGTGTGTGAGAGCCTGTGTGTGTGCCTCTGTGTGTGAGCCTGTGTGTGAGAGCCTGTGTGTGTGAGCCTGTGTGTGTGAACCTATGTGTGAGAGCCTGTGTGTGAGAGCCTGTGTGTGAGAGCCTGTGTGTGTGAGCCTGTGTGTGTGAACCTATGTGTGAGAGCCTGTGTGTGAGAGCCTGTGTGTATGAACCTGTGTGTGTGAGAGCCTGTGTGTGTGCCTCTGTGTGTGAGCCTGTGTGTGAGCCTGTGTGTGTGAGCCTGTGTGTGTGAGCCTGTGTGTGTGTGCCTGTGTGTGCATGTGCCTATGTGAGCCTGTGTGTGAGCCTGTGTGTGCATGTGCCTATGTGAGCCTGTGTGTGAGCCTGTGTGTGTGAGCCTGTGTGTGTGCCTGTGTGTGCATGTGCCTATGTGAGCCTGTGTGTGAGCGTGTGTGAGCCTGTGTGTGAGCCTGTGTGTGTGAGCCTGTGTGTGTGTGCCTGTGTGTGCATGTGCCTATGTGAGCCTGTGTGTGAGCCTGTGTGTGTGTGCCTGTGTGTGCATGTGCCTATGTGAGCCTGTGTGTGAGCGTGTGTGAGCCTGTGCGGAACCAGCTTGCGGGCTGTGTGCATTAAGAGGAGGCATGAGAGAATGGAAGGAAAGAACACACCAGCGCTGGGCGGCGGGGAGCGCTGGGCTGGGCCCAAGGGTTGAGGAAGGCTGTGACTAAATCCCAGTGAGGAGGAGGAGGGGCTGTGTCCACAGGCCCGCCCAGATCGCTGGGTCAGGGGTCAGCCCAGCTCTGTTTGAAGAACAGGGTAGCCATCCCAGTGGCTACATGGTACTCCCCTTCCCTGGCTATCAGCCCTGCTTCTGGGTGTCTGCACCCCTTCTGCCCTGCTGGCCTAAAGGGGGTGCCCAGAACAGGAAGCCCCACTAAGGCCTGGTGCCAGCAAGCGAAGCCCCAGTGCCCAGCGCTCACCTGGCTCCACAGGCACAGGTGCACACTGGCCAGGGGCCAGGTGTAGGCCAGCTGAGGGACAAGAGGCCGGTGCCCGGAAGTGATTGTGGTACGAGGCCCTGGCCTTCTGCCCCCGCCGCCCCTGCTTCAGGTTCTGCTGGCTTCCTGTTGGTGCAGAAGTCTCAGCTGGAAGGCCAGTCCTGCTCAGTGACCTAAATCTAACACAGCCACCAGCCTGGGGGGTATTTCCCCGGTGCCAGCTGCTGGACACAACCCAGAGCTGGGCTCTGCCGGGGGAGGGGGCAACCAGGATCCCAGCACGCTTCAGAGATGGGGCAGACACTGTCAGTGACAGCCCAGTGGACCGAGACCCCAGGAGCCCAGCCACAGGTGTGTGCTCTGTGCTCCTGGGAATGCAGGCAACAGCAGCCTCCCCCCACTGTCCCTCCAAGGTGCCCCACCCGGACACCGGCCTGGACACCCATTCCAGCCTCCCTCCCCGCTGTCTCTGAGTGCCTTCTTGCTCCTGAGCCACGGCCACACAGCCTGCCTCAGGGGTCTCAGCTAGCCGGGCCGTGGGCCTGATGCCCTCTGCCAGGTGCCCTCCTCTGCCTCCCGGGGCCAGCCTTCTCTCCACCTCAGGGTACGTAAGACAGTCATGTGTACCCCTTCCCTGCCCCTCCACCTCCCTTCGCCCAGCCTCCCCACCCAAGTCCCCGGGCAGCCAACACCTGCATCGGACCCCACCTCAGCTGAGCTGGCAGGGACCCGATCAGCTTCAGCCTGCTCCAGGCCCTGCCTGTCCCCAGCACCCAGCACCCCGGTCAGAGCCAGGACCTGCTCCTGAGTCCCCCCAACCCCGCCCAGTCCTGCCCACCTGTTTCCCATCTGCGTGAACAGCCACTGTCCAGTTAGCGAGCGGGCGTGTTGGGTGGATGCCAACCCTGGGCCCACCAAGAGGAGATGCCCCTAGTCATCAGGGCACATGGTGCCAGCACCCCCCGCCTCTGCTCCCCCAGCCCTGGCTCCGGCAGCTGCTCCTCCCCCCCCCCCCGCGCCCTGGTCTTCTCTCTCACCCAGGGCCCAGCAGGGCCCAGCCTCACCCTCCACTCCTGCGTCTCCCCTGTGCCTCGGTCTCCCTTCTGCATCTCTGGAGGAACACAGCTGAAGCAATCGCTCAACTCACAGTGCAGCCGCACGCCCCAGAACCTTCCAGAACCCGGGTGGGTGGGTGGCCTGTGCCACCAAGGCCAGGGTAGGACCCCAGCCTCAGCCCCAGGCCCTGGGCCGGAGCTGCAGCCTCGCGCTCACTGAAGGCCTACCGCCCCTCTGGATTCCAGAAGGTATTGATTTTGTCTGGGTTGGGGCAGGAACAAGAAAGGCCTGGCTGCTCTCTCCACGGCTGCACGCCAAGCCGAGCCTGCACCTTGGGGCCAGTGCCCTGCTGCCCAGGCCTCCCCTCCTTGCCCAGTGCGGCTGTGTGCTGCAAGCCGGCTCCCCATGCTCTGGGCTGTGTTGCACCCTTGAGATCCTGCCCACTCAGGATTCCTGCAAGTCCCCGCTGTCTCAGCTCCCGGGGTGAGAGGCTCCACGGCAGCCATGGCACCACCGCCGAGGGACGCTGGGGCTGCGTGCGGGATGGCCAGGCCACAGCTCCACAGGTGCCGCTGCTGGAGCTGGGGTCCTCCGCCCCATCCTCTCCCATGGGTGCTCCCTGGGGGCAGTGAGGTCCCAGGAAGCCGTGAGCATTCCGTGCCTCACTGCAGGGGTGCAAGGGGAGAGCACCCATCCTGCAGACAGAACAGACACTGCTGGCATCTTCAGACACGCCCCCAGCAGTGCTGGGCCGCTGCGCCAGCCGCCAGCCGCAGTCTCCAGGGCACTGCCAAGCCAAGCCGAAATGAAAGCCGTGCTTTAGGGCGACAGCTTTGCTGGCCTCCGGGGAAGGAGCACTTGTGCATTTGAACAGCTAAGCCGTGAGCGGATGGGGAAGAAATGGCCCCGTGGGCTGGGGCACTGCCTGTGCTCTGGTTCGGTACTGGGAGCTCGGGTTACACCGCAGGACTTGTTGGTGGAAACCTTGGCTTGAGGCTCCTGTGCCCTGGGCAGAGGCGGGGCGGGGGAGCCACAGAAGTGGCCCCATGCCCAGGACAGTAGTGATGGAGACCAGCCTGCAGCAGGAGAAGGAGACAGTCTGGGGGGGGTGGGCCATGGCAGAGGGGAATGGGCCATGACAGAGGGGGGATGGCCATGGCAGGGGGGATGGTCATGGCAGAGGGGGGATGGTCATGGCAGAGGGGGGATGGGCCATGGCAGAGGTGGCTGGCTACCATCCCTCCCAGTGCAGACCCTGCCCGGACTGGGGCTAGAAGGAATCCTGCAGGTGCAGCAGGTGGCAGGAAGGCGAGGAGGCTGTTCCTGCCCCTCCCCTGCACCCAGCTACCTCACCCACACACTCCACCCCACCATCCTGTCACCCTCACCCGGGGGTCCTGGGTTCCAGTACACTTCATGCCACCTTGGTCTCTGGGCTACAAGGCCTTCTCAGCTGGGCCTTCTCTGCCAGGGGAACCATTGAACTGTGACTTTGTTGCCCACCACCCTGGGTGCCTCCTATAAACGACAAGCTGAGGGGGCCCAGGCAGGCAGCAACGGCCCATCCTCACCTGGGGCAGGTGTGTCACCGCCCCCAGATGCTCAGTCTGAGGCCACGTGCCCAGCTGCTGCAGCCGAGCAGGGTCTGCAGGAAGCGGGTTTACAAGCTCCGGCCTGAGGATGGGCACGCATTGTCACTCCTGGGTCACCTAGGGGAGCTGGCACGGGGCGCAGTGTCGACAGCAGTTTCAGAAATCCCGCGTCTGCTGTGGGGACCAACGACATGAGACAGCAGGTGACTTAGGGGTTCCAGGAGGCCTCTTAGGGGCCACCCTACCCCCAACATCAGCAGTGCCACTGCGGTCCCTGGGAACTGGGGTGTGGCCCCTGCTGCTCCACAAGCTTGGCCAGCGCCTGGTGTCCCTGTCACACTCGGGGCCTGGGCATCAGTTCAAGTCCAGCTCCTGTAGGGTGGGTCTTGGGGAGGAAGCATCCTGGGCAGGGAAGCCTTGGCTCTGTGTTGCCCACACATGGCCGGTGCCAACAACATGTCCCTGTGGAAACGGACTGAGGTCTCAGGGAGGGAGTGTGCCAGGCACGGGCTGAGTCCCCAGCCCCAAGGGCAGGTCACTGCGGGGTTGCTGGTGGCAGGGTGGGGACAGGGCCTGGCAGTGGTCCCCAGCAATTCTTCCTGAGGCCACGGGTAGCGGCACAGCGGATCCTCCCGAGGTTGCACAGGCCTCGGCGCGCTGCCCTGTCACGCTGATGGCAGATAAGGGCCCCAGGGCCTGTTGGTAGTTTTCCATCTACACAGCAGACGCCAGGCCTTGCAGGAGCAGGGTCAGCTAGAAGTTCCCTGCTTCCCAGCCCCGAGTGCCAGGAATGGGGCGCCTTTCCAGAACCTTCCAGCCTGGCCCCAGAAGCAAGTCCTGCTGGCTGTCCACCAGTCAGTCCCTCTGGGGACTGATTAGCGCCAGGGGACACGCCTTCCCTCGCCCCAAGCCAACACTAGCACTGGATTTGCTCATGAAGGCAGGGCGGGCAGAGGCAATGCAGAGGCAATGTCACGGCCCACCCGGCACATGGTCCCCTCCCCAGCCAGGTAGCAGGCAGGTGTGTCCTTGGGGGCTGGCTTGTCTGCCCGTGTCTGGGCCCAGGTTCCTGGACAGAGGCAGGTGGCTCTCACCTGGTTTCCTAGCGTAGCTGTGCCTGCACACGGCAGCTGCTGAAGACATGCCCAGTTCCACAGGGAGCCCCGGGCCCTGCCGCAGGGGCCCCTGCAATGGCGCTCCCAGGGAGTCAGGGTGCAGCTGTCTGCTCTGACACCCGCCCCATGCTGTAGGAGTCCAACACCCCCTTGGGGGCCACGGAAGAGGTGCTTGGGTTGAATGTCTTTGTGGCTCTGTGGCCTGGGTGTGCCCAGCCACTGTGCCTGGGTGTGGTGACTACCCAGGGGTAGTCACATGGGGGTCAGGCCCTTGTCTTCCTGGGCAGCCCTTGGTGAGAGACAAGAGCCTGGTCAGCCGGCTGTGGCCTTGCTCTGTCCCTGCCCCTGGCTCTGCGTCAGGAGGCTGTCTCCTCAGGCAGCACTGAGCCAGGGCCACTTCTGGTCTCCGTGGCATCTTTCTTGGGGAAGAGGTGAGGCTGTTCAGGGTCCCAGGTCAGCCCCAGAGCCATCCACTAGGGCCCAGGTGACCCAGGTGCCAGAGGAGCCAGGAGTGGCAATCTTGCCCACTGAGCTTGGGGTCCAGGAGGGTGGTGGGGGAGGGCCACCCCGAGGAGCTGACCCCCGTTGTCCGGTGTCAGCCCTCATCCCCGGCTGTGCTCCCGAGCCCCAGCATCATGATGTTCTGGCATTGGGTCTCTGGGAAGACCAGAACCATGGGACCTCTCCCCCATGTCACCTCTGCCCACAGGGCCCACGCACTGCCAGCACCATGGAGGGCTGCCTGGGGCCATGTCGCTGATCCTGGACTCAGAAGTGTGGGGCACGTAGGAGCTCCACTGTGGTGGCCAGGGACTCCTCTTCGATGCCCCAAAAAGAGCACACTTACCACCAGGGACTCCTCTGGTCAGTGTGCACTCCTGGAGGCCAGGCCGGCTCCTCCTAGAGCTGTGGCTGCTAGGCTCACACACACACACACACACACACACACACATCACCCCGATCATTTCCTCCCAGGGACCCCGGGGGACCCAGGGCAGCCATTCACAGAGGCTGACAGCAGGGAGTGAGCTCCCCGCGGCAGGAGGCATGCAAGAGGGGAATGAGAACTCAGGGTCCCAGGGGCAAGACCGGAGGACAGATTGTCTAAAAACTCCCCGCCAGGGGGGTGGGGCTCCACCCAGAGGCAGGTCCTGGGAACCCTGCTCACTTCCCCGGATGGCTGAAACCCGCAGTGTCAGTGGGGTCAAGCACCGTAGAAGCAGGTGACATGGGGTGAGGTGGAGCCACGCCTTAGCTGTGCCGAGGAGAGCCTTGCGCAGGGCCTGGAGTTGTGGGTCTGAGTGTCCCATTCAGCTCTAGTCCTACACAGTTCCCCGTGGGCCCCACGCAGCCCCGTGGGTGGAGAGCCGACCCTGTGGCTGTGCAGCGAGAGGATCCCTGGTCCCTCCCGCTCCGGTGGAAGCGGCCACACCGTTCCCTCCCACATGCCCGTTCCCCTGGAACCAATTAGGCTAGGACGGATTCTGCCGTGTCTGTGCGCCAGCCGCGCGCCCTAGGAAGCCGGTAACTGGATTATGGCTCCCCACCAACGCTGGGGCCTCTGTGCGGCCACCAAGGCCACCCGGTGGTTCCTGGTCGTTTCTAAGACGACATCCCAGAGGACTGGCCCTGGCCCAGCCCCCACGCCGCTGGACGGAGGGGCACTGTGGGTGCCACTGTCTGCAGGGGGAAGCCCCGGGGGCTCCGCGGAGAGGGTGAGCCCAGAGCAGCCTGGCTCAGACCTCCTGCATCCTTGCCCCTCAGCAGCTTGCCTCCTCATCTGGAAAGTGGGGCCATGGGCTCCTTCCTGGCAGAGGGACCTGCACCAGGGAGCACGCCCTGGGGTGGGTCAGACCAGAAAGGGCTGATGGTCCTGTTCCCAGGGCGGGGGCAGGTTACATGGTCAGTCTGGACTGGGGGGCTGCAACCCCTCCCCCAGGGCTCACCTAAAGGCCCTCCCAGCTCCAAGCCAGGACCTGGCACAGGGAGCGGACTCTGGAGGCAGTGCTTAGGGTGCTGTTTGATGACAGAAGCCAGCACAGATGTCCCTTTGGGGACAGGTGCTCCAGGATTGGGTGGCTGTCAGGGACCTCCTAGGTGGGCCCAGTCCCCCAGCCTTGCATCGGGCAGTGAACTGGGAAGCAAATCTAGTGTCGTTCTTCTCCACGTGCCAGGAGGCTCTGGTATGTGTCATGCTTGGACCCTATCTTGGCCTTAACAAGCCCACTGTAGCCCCGGCTCTTCCCGGGAGGGGCACAAAGCCTCCTGGAGGGGTAGGAAAGCAGTCTTGCCCACAGGACTCCCTCTGGGCCTGGGTCTCCGGATGTCTTCTGCGGAACAAAGGTGTGGCATGTTGGGGTGGGAGTTCCGCTCACAGCCCACCCATGGACCTGGGCTGGGAGACACAGCCCCTTCCTCCTGCCCACCCCAGCTCCCATTCAGCCGGGCCCTCCCCGCCCAGGGAGGCACAGGACCCCACAGCTGCCTGATGTGTCCTCACAGGGGGAGGTGGGCTCAGGGCCCCTGGAGCTGGGGGGCAGCATCCCGGATGGCAGCCATTCTATGCAGGAACAGCAGGCCTGCCTGCTCCAAGCGGCACTTCCTTCTGAGCTCCTCAGCACGCTGACAAAGACTTCCCAGTCAGGCACCCACGCACCCAGCCCTCACTCCCCACGAGCGCAGGGCGGGGGAGAGACAGGTTTGCCCTGAAGGAACCGCAGGTGCCACTGTGTGCCGCGAAGGCAGCCTGGAGCCAGCTGCCCTGGCTCCATCCAACCCCTCCTGACACCCATAGCTGCTCCACTCTGTCTGAGCTCCCCCTTGCCCAGTGAGCTGGACGGACCTGGGGGACTCTGAGTACCTGCTTCTGCAGCGACACCTGGCACCGTGCATGGACAGCCCTGCCTCACCCCAACAGACACCTCTGGAAAGACATGGAGGCCCCAGGACAAGCGACAAGTTGGGCACCAAGTCCCTGTGTCCACCTGCAGGGTATCAGGCTGGGTTCTGGCTTGGCTCCTGCAGCTGAGAGGTTAAGGGCAGAGTGTCCGCAGCTGCACAGGGTGTGGACAGCCCCACTCGGGTGGGGCAGGAGCAGGGCAGGAGCAGGGAGGCACTTCTCCTGAGAGCCGTGTGCGTGCCAGGAGCTGCCCTGCAGTTGAGAGACTGCCCGCTCACCCACCCATCAGTGAGTGACCCGAGCAGGGCACTCCCTGGGCACCAATGCAAACCTGGCATCCCTGGCCCTACACCTTGAGCCCAGCAGCTCTCCAGGCTACCACCCAGCTCCTGTGTGCTCTGGTCACCATCCTTCACTCTCTGCCCATGCTGGCATCCAGGAAGGGGGCAGAGGGAGATGGAAGGACTGGGCCAGCGGGTGGAGGCGGGGTAGGGGCTGCTGTGGCGAGACCAGGGTGAGGGCTGGGTGGCATAGCAGGGGGCCCAGCCACAGCCACTCCGGCCACTCTCCCCTATGGCCACACCCTCCACCTGCCAGCAATCCTGCACCCTCTTGGGCTGGACATATCTATGGGGGTGCAGGGACACCCCTGAGGGCCCCTTCTGCCAGCTGCATTTGGTAAGGGAGCTCTTGGGGAGAGGCCCCGCCCCTCACAGCCACCTTCCCCAGGGCTGGCTGTGGGCCTGGCCACCCTCCAGGAACTGGCCTTGGCCTGGGCCTCCAGCCCATGCAGTGTGGGGGCAAGGCTGCGTCCTCACAGCAGGTCCCCACCTCCTCCAAAGAGGCCAGCCCCAGAGGGCCCAGAACGTGCTTAAGGCCAGTGGGGGTGGGTGGGGGACAGCCCCCAGGGTCTCTCACCCACCCAGATCCGGGAAGGTTGACTCTTGCACTTAATCATGAAGGCCTCTCCTCCAGAAGGGAGGGGTGGGACCCGGCACCCCTTTCAGGGACAGGGTGGGGGCGGGGGGCAGAGGGAGGTGCCTTCACCCCGGCTTAAAGACTCACCGCAGCACTGTCTACTTGAATTACAAAGTTCTATTTAGAAAATAGTTTGGTTGTCGCTTTTGGCAAACAGTTGAACCCTCCCAGCGGCCACACCGGGTGGCCCTTCCAGCCTGGGGGGGGGAGTCCTGGGGGGAGTCAGCCCTTGCTGGGGTGTGGGAGGGGAGGGGCGCGGCTCCCTGCTCCGTTGCAGGTTTGGGGGGTTGCCCCAGGGCAGCTCCTTGCTGAGACAGCAAGGCAAAGGGGGGCTCCCCTTTCTCCTCCGCGTTCCCCCAGGCCGCCTGCACCCCTACAGATCTGCGCCCTCCCCTCTGTCCCTGAGTCTCTGGCAGCGGGAGGAGGGGGCCGTGCCCAGGCCCCCTCCCTCACTCCTAGGCCCGCGCCCGAGTCACGGCCTGAAGCCCCTTCGCCGGCGGTGGAAGAGGATGTGCTTGAAGGAGCGCCGGAAGTCCTGGTTGAAGACGGTGTAGATGACCGGGTTGAGCGAGCTGTTGCAGTAACCGATCCAGAAGAAGAACTTGAAGAGTGGGTCGGGCAGCTGGCAGGCCTCGCGGCAGATGCCATAAAGGCTGTAGCTGAAGAAGAAGGGGAACCAGCACAGCACGAACACGCCCATGACCACGGCCAGCACGACTGTGAAGCGCTTCTCGCGCGCCTGGGCCACCTTGCGGCGGCACACGCTGCTGCGCGCGCGGCGCCGGCGCGACAGGAACGACTCGACGGAACGCGAGCTGGAGCGCGACAGGCGCCCGCCGGGGGCCGGCGACCGGGAGGCCGCCAGCGCGCCCGCCTCGGCCCCAGGCGGCGGCCCCGGCTCCGATCCCGGCTCCGGTCCCGGCCCGGGCGGGTCGGCGGCCTCCTGGGCGCCCGCGCGCCGCCGTCGCTGCCCGCCGCCCCGACGCAGCGCTCCCCGGCGCCGCCGCCTCTCGGCCGCCGCGCTGCTCTCGTCCGGTTCGAGGTGGGCGCTGGCGGGCGCACAGTGCCCGTTCTCTGTGGCCGGGGACGCCCCGCCGTCGGGGGCCCCCGGGGCGCGCTTCTCGCTGAGCGAGCGCGTACGCAGCTTGGCCACGCGGTAGATGCGCGCGTAGACCAGGCCCATGACGAGGCAGGGAGCGAAGAAGGAGCCGATGCAGGAGGACAGGATGTACCAAGTCTCGTCGTTGAGGCCGCACTGTGGGTAGGCGGCACCGTAGGGCTGGCGGTAGAAGGATACCAGTGGCGGGAAGGAAATGAGCGCAGAGAGCAGCCACACGGCCACGATGGTGGCCTTGACGCGGCGCGGCGTGCGCTTGAGGTTGTACTCGACGGCGCGTGTCACCGACCAGTAGCGGTCCAGGCTGATGGCGCACAGGTGGCCGATGGACGCGGTGCAGAAGAGTACGTCCAGCGCCAGGTACACGCCGCACCATAGCTGCCCGAAGTACCAGTAGGCCATAAGCTCCTTGGCCAGCGAGAAGGGCATGACCAGCGTGGCCACCAGGATGTCGGCCGAGGCTAGGGACACCAGAAAGAGGTTCTGCGGCGCACGCAGCGCGCGGCTGGTCAGCACGGCGATCACCACCAGCACGTTGCCCACCACGGTGAAGACGATGAGGACTCCCACCAAGGCCGCCAGCCCTGCCACGGCGCCCGCCGAGTACTGGCCCCCGGGCGGCCCCCAGGGAGCCCCCGAGGCGTTAGCGCCGCCGCCACCGCCGCCCCCCTCGCCGGCGCCGCTCGCGTTGGGGCCCTCCGCCGCCGCCATCGCCAGCGCCGCCGCCAGCGCCGGGGCCGCCATGGTCCTCCCGCGAGCTACGCGGTCCTGCCTGGAGCCGGGGCGCAGCCGCCGCAGCTTGGGCGCCCTCCAGTCCGGGTCAGCGCCCGCATGGCCGCCCGCTCCTCGGGAGGGCGCGCCCGCTGGGGGACCGTGGCGATGGGCGGCAGGCTGGCCGGCTCCCGGCTGTTGATGGTTCTGCAGGCGGCGCGCCGGAGAGCGTGGCTGCCGGGCTCCCCGCAGCTGCCGCGCGCGTAAGTGCGGAGCGGGAGGCGCCCGGAGCGAGCGGCGGCGCGGGGGAGGGGGCAGGTCCCGGGGTCCTCCCGCGGCCCCGCCCTCGGCTGCTCACAAGGAGCCCACGGCGCCGCGGTGCCCGGCCCAGGCGCAGGCTGCGGGCGGCGGCGGTGGCCAGGGCGCTCCGCCTCCCATCCGGCTGCCTAGGGCTCGGAGCCTTGGGACGCAGGCCGCCGCTGCTCCGGAACCCCGCACCCGCGCGCAGCCTCTGGTTCCAACTTTACTTTCCCGGGCTGGGCGCCGCTGCGAGCCCTCCCGCCGCCTCCGGGCGCGGGCGCCCCCCGCGGTCCACGCTCGGCCGTGGGGGAGCCGCCTGGTTCGCCAGCCGCCGTCGCCGCCTCCTCCGCCGCCGCCGTGCGCTCAGACTCGGCTCGGCTTCCAACTTAGGGCGAGTTGCGCAGCGGGGAGGGGCGGGGCGCCGGTCAGGCCCCTAGCCGGCTCGGGTGGGGAGCCCAAGTCCACGGCCGCCTGGGCTAACCTGCCGGGGAGGAGTCGGGGCGGCGGCGCGGGGCGCGCGCTCGGAGAGAGGGAGCCCCCTCCGGGGCCCACTGCAGCCTGCGAGGGCCGGACTGGGCGCTGGCTGGCCTGGGCGGTGAGTTCCAGAAGCTGCTCCCCACGCTGGGCACAATCACACAGGCGGGCGCGGACACGAGCGCGCCCGGGGTCCGCGGTCTGATTGGAGAGCGGCGCTCTCGCCGCCACTGGCGCCCCACGACGCTGCGTGTGCGCGCGCTGGTCCTGGGGTCCCGCCTGGGCCGGGTCTGCTCCCCGCCCCTGCTGCGCTATCTTGCCTGCGCTGCTGGGGTGCGCATCAGCTTGCATCAGTGTGGACGGGCACAGAAGTTCATGTTTGCGTGCCGGGACCCTACCCAGACAGGGCGTTGGGGGTTGGGTTTAAGAGCGCCTACTCTAATGGACAGGATGAGCAACCAGGTGGATAGGCGGTGCCCTGGGTGTCGCCATCACTGTCCCTGCACCTTTCTTGTGGGGGTTCCTGGAGGGCGGGGCTCCACCGGAGCAGCTGGTTCCAGCGGGGAGAGTGGGACGCTGGGTGAGGGATCGGGTGGGACTCCTACCCCTGCAGGTGTGCTGACAGCTGCCTCAGCGGCGGGCCACTTGGCGATGGCGGGGAGTTTGTCACCTGCAGAGTGGGGCCCCGGTAGTCGGGTGACATCAAGGAGAGTGATCCTCAGGGAAGGGGTGCCGGTCACTGAGTCATCCTCACTTTGGGACACCTGGGGGTGCATTTTATAAGGGAGCTTGCCCCCACTCGGGGCACACAGGGCAGAGAGTGGCAGAGGCCGGCACACTGAGGCAGGTGCACTGGCCACCACCGAGTCCTCCCCAGCCCTGGAGTGCAGATATCAAGGAAGGCTTCCTGAAGGAGGTGAGCAGGCTGCATCTGGAGGAGGGACGGTTGCGGCTACACCAGCAGTGGGCTTGGTCCTACAGGCGTGGGCAGCCCAGGTTGGGCAGTGGGTTCCATCAGCTGCAGGCTTTGACAACTCCCCTCCCCCAGCTTGCAGGAGCAACTGTCCACAGGCACCTGTAGCCCAGAATCAAGGCATTTGGAGGCAAAGCGAGCCTGACCTCAGGGGCTTGGAGTCCAGCAGGGTGCCCCACTGCCCAGGGAGCAGCCCCCAGCCTGGGCTCCTGGGTGGTGTGGTGCCCCTGGCCTTGCCAGAGGAGGGCTTCAGGGCTTGGATCTGAGGGTTCACAGCCGGGAGCAGTGGGTGTTGTCCTGATCGGCCATGCCGCATCCCCAGCTTCCTGGGTGGGGGTCTGGCTGTGTGGCTAGTGCGGATGGATGTGTACCCGTGTAGCGGGGTGCACGCTGGGGCTGTGCAGGTGTTCAGCTGTCTGCGACAGGTGTCCCAGGCCAGCTGCCCATCCCAGGGCCACACACCCTTATTTCGGGGTAAGGAAGTGTGCCCCTGTGCACATTTCAGCACACACCCACTGCCTGCACACATGTGTACTCTCCACGTGAGCAGACACAGCTGTACCATACGTGCACACACAGTTGTATCCATGTGTGTTAGGGCACCCACGTCTGTACTGACATACACATGTGGCCACATGTGTGGATACAGGAGCACGCAGGGATCCATCCATGTTACCACAGCTGTGCACACAAACCCATCCATGCACGCATGCCACTCAGCACACAGCCATGTACCCATGCAGGAGTTTACAGTGTACACGGCTGTGCACACTGACAGCCATGCACATGTTCTGTGTGCACACACTTGTGTATAATCAGTGCAAGGAAAGCCTGGCTTCTCCACATGCAGGGGTCCCTGCACGCAGTGGGTGTGCAGACACCTCTGCACGTGCATGTTGCTGTGCAGCCCAGCTGCCACGAGGCAGCTTTGCTGGCCGTGGCAGGCCAGATTACACCTCACCTCCTCCGTCTGCTCATTTGCTGCAGGCAGCGTGTCCTCGCGTGGCCTTTGGGCCCTGGCACATGCCACTCTCAGGGCTCGCCAAGGCTTAGTCTCCCCTGAGACTGCCAGTAGGATTTGCCTCCAGGAGGCCTCCTGGACCTCCCACCGGGTCTGGGACCCCTTGGCTGGGGCTGGCAGCTGTCAAGGATTGAACCTCTCCATGCCTGTCCCTACTGGCTGACTCCAGAGCCCAGCTGACAACAGCTCAGTCTGCGGGGGGAGACTGCTCAGACCTTTGCCAGGAGCCCTCAGATGGGCCTGTGTGTGGCTCTACTCATGTAGGCCATGCAGGCTGCCCTCATCCTCCAGGCATGGGGGGCTGGCAGGTGCAGTTGTGTGGAGCCCCCGACCCCAGTCTTCCCCAGCAGCGACCTCTGGTCCTCTCTCCTTTCAGTCTTGCTCTGGGGACCCTCCTGCCTTCCTGAGGTCTCAGCTGTCCCATCTGTCAAAGGGGGCGTTCCTCCCCCTACCTCCGAGGGCTGCACTCCGCCCTTGGCCGGGTGCTCCTGGAGGTGGCCCTGCCCTGGCAGGAGGAGCCGGCAGCCCCTGGGGGTGGGGGCTTGGGCCTGGGGAGGACTTCTCATTCATGCTGGACAAGGGTCTCTTCACACGCGCCTCCCACCCCCAGTGTCTGTGAAATTTTGTTTTGAAAAATGAACCCGGTACAGTGAGGTTTGAGTCTCTCCTTGCCCCTCCCTGCAATTCCCACGGCGATTCGTCTTGTCAGAGCATTGCAGGGTTCTGTGGCCCAGCGGGCTCCTGCAGCCCTCTGGGGGAGGGGCTGCCTTGGGTCAGCATCTCTTATTGAGCATGGCTTGTACCTCCATCTGGCCCCAGCCCTGTGGAGCCACCCCTGCAGGGGCAGGAGCTGGGGTATGCAAGCCCTGCCCGCCCCCCAGGGCAGGTGGATTTTGCTCAGCTGGGCCAGTTGGCAAGGAGTTTCTGGACCCCCATGGTGGCGTGCTGCCGGCTCTCTGCTGACCCCTCTACCCAGGAGGCTCCACACAGGAACCAGGGAAACGTGGCAGACAGTGAAGGCAGCCATCTTGGGATTCCTGGCTTGGGCAAGCCCCGTCACCTCCACCTTTCCTCTATCCCTGAAGGTGGGACAGCTTTGTCACTTCCCTGGCCCCTGCACCAGGCGCCTTGTGCGCCTGCCTGCCTCCCCACAGGCCAGAACCCTCAGGGTCTCATGAGGTCCAGAGGGGCTTGGCTTGAGTCCACACCTCCCAGGCTGCTCTGCTGCTTCCAGAACTTTCTACTACCCATAAGGCTCTGCTGTAAACCAAAACTTGGAACGGCTCTAGTCTGGCTCTTGGCCACGTATTTGAGGATAATGGTACTACTGGTGGAACACAAGGATCAAAATGGGAAGACCCCTCCTGCATGCAGGGCAGGGGTCCCAGCCCCTTCTGACTCTTGGTTCTGGAATGTTTAGGAAGTGGTCCTGCTCATCCTGCTTCCCCTTTGGTCAGGATATGGCCAGATGGCCATACTCACTGCGTGGGGTGCTGGGAAATGTAGTCCTCTAAGCCACCATAATCTGTTATTAGCCAAGGGGGCCTGGTCATCTGGGTGCTGGTGATATCGTGGGCCGAGGGCTGCTGTGTTGTAGGGTGCTCCCCCTTAGTGCCAGGAGCATCCCCCAGGCATGACAACAAAAACTGGTCAAGCCACTCTTGGGTGGGACCCAGAGGGTAGGCCCTGGAGTTTACAGCAGCTGGGGGTGGAGAGGGGTGGCTGCGAGATAGGAGCAGGCCCATCACCCCAGTCCATCTTGGGTCCTTGCTAAGAAAGCAGAGAGACAGTGAGCTGTGTGGTCACTCTCCCGAGAGGTCAGTGTCTTGATGTCAAGACTTGGGGGACAGGGAGGCTGCCCTGGCCAGGGTGGCAGATGTCCCGAGCAGGAGGGGAGGCAGGGACACATGGAGAGGGGACCTGCTGGCTTCTGGGGGAGAGGCCAGCCGCACGCACAGCTTCGCCTCCACCCTCGCCCCTGGGAATGAGGGTGAACGGGCAGCAGCTCCTGGGGTGCAGCAGCACAGACAGGCAGTGTGCTCGGAGCCGCCATGAGCCTCCTGGGGCAGAACAAGTGGGACTAGCCTCAGGGACGGGCACAACAGGTCGGTCAGAGAGAGCAGTCATCGTGTCTCCTAGAGCCGCTGCTGCAGGGACCGTTGGAAAACGTGCTGGTGCCCAGGAGCTCCCGCCCAGGGACCCCTTGTCCAAGCATGGTGCATGGACAGCTAGACAGGGCCCCCCTCGCTGGGGCGGGGGGTGGGATGCGGCAGGACCGCCCCAGCATCCCTGGGGGTGTCCGGCTCACCTCTCTTGCCCCCTCCCCAAGCCCTGGCTGGGCCAAGCCCTAAGGGGGACCCAGGGTTCAGGGAGGCCCAGAGCTGCGAGCTCTGGTTGCCATCTGACCATCTCGTGTGTCCAGGACTCCTGTGGCGACAGGGCCTGAACAGAGGTGACCCGGTGCAGCCATTCCTGTCCAGGTGCATGGCTGGCTGCACCCCTGCTCCATGGGCATTGAGCCCATGCTGCCCTGACGGACGCCCTGGTGAGTTTGGCATAGCCACTCCTTGGCCTCAGGTGGGCAGTGAGCAGGCAGGTGCCTGTGGCTGGCTCTTCCTGTGGCCCTCTGGCTGGGCAGGTGGTGGAGAGCCCCTGGGTGCAGGCAGCAGGAGCTACTGGACCATGCATGCCCCCAGGTGGCATCCTTGGAACTTGCCCGGGGCACAGGTGGTGCCCGGACAGCTTGGTGCAAATCCCAGTGACTCAGCACCTGCTCTGGGCTCCAGTCCCCAGCAAATGACATGGCTCGTGTGTGTCACTCCATGTCCACTCCAGGACCCCTGGGCCTCTCTGACTCTGATGCTTACAGGCGGGGGCGGTCCCGAGGACTGGGACCTCCCCCCTCCCAGGCCTTGGAAACCCGCCCTGTCTCGGGAAGCCAGCAGGACCGGTAGCCATAGCAACGTGGCGCTCCACATGGATGAAGACGGAGTCAATTAGCAGGCTCGGAGCCGGGGAAACCTGGCTCCTGCTCCGGCCATGGGTGCTGGGAGCGAGGCAGTAAGCACCAAGACAGTGCAGCTGTTCACACAGTCCCCTCCAGTCAGCCCACTCTGGCCTCGGGGGCCTCAGGCATCCCTTCCACCCCAGGCCCCATGGGTCATGGGTGGTGGGTCCTGTCTAGGACCTCAGAATGCTTGGCATCCCTTGCTCCAGAGCCTGGCATACAGTGTGTGCTCAGGCAACACTGGCTGCAGCTGGGAGAACAGAGCTCGGCTGGACAGCAGGGACAGAACGCCGTGAGGGCTGCATCCTGACCACACCTGGGTCGGCTGGGAGCACCGTGTGTGTGCCCGTGCACAGGAAGTGCCCAGAGAGTGGGTATGTGTGCCAGGCGTGTACACGTGCCGGTGTGTTATATACATGTGCCCTGTGTGTACACATATGTTCATCATGTGTGTTGTCTGTCCATGTGCACACACCGCCAGTGACTGGGACCCCGAGGGGGCTGGCTGTGTGCATGTATTGTGTGTGTACACGTGTGTTTGCCATGTGTATTGTCTGTGTCCGTGTGCATACACCGCCAGTGACTGGGACCCCGAGGGGGCTGGCTGTGTGCGTGTATTGTGTGTGTACACGTGTGTTTGCCATGTGTGTTGTCTGTGTCCGTGTGCACACACCGCCAGTGACTGTGACCCCCAGGGGGCTGCTGCTTGGGTGCTCAGCTAAGCAACTAAGTAAGCTGTCACAGAGAAGTGACATCCCCCCGGTTTCAGGGCTGGGAAAGGGGGGCCCTCTGGGGCCTCCTCACCACCCGTGGGGGCTGCTCCCTGTCCAGGCCCCTGCAGCATTAAATCCCATCTCTCCACCCAAATCGTTGTCTGCGGACACCGGCCGGCTGTGCGGTGCCCCAAGGGGGTCAGATGCAGTCCTGCTCCCCAAGAGACTCAGCAGACACGTCCACTTTCTCTCTGTTCTATCCCCACCAGAACAGCTTCCCTGGGCCTCACGCTCCTCCCCACCCAGGCCCCCTGCCCAGTGCCTCCGCAACCTTCCTCGGGCCCGACCCTGACACTTGAAGGGCGCTGTCCTCACTATAGCCTGCCTGATACCATGGCCTGCCCAGGGAAGTGACCTGCCCAGTGCCGTGGCCTGTCCGGTGCTGTGGTCCTGCCCCTCTGGCCCAGGCTGTATGGGGCCACCAGGGCTGCACAGCTGCACTGTGTGGCAGCTCCAGATTCCTGGCAGACACGATGAGGTCTCTGGTATTGCTGCCCTCTCGCAGAAATGTCCCCAGCTGCTGACTACCACCCTGGCCTCAGCCACCTGCACTTGCGAGGTGTTGGCTGGAGCCTGGCACTTTGCACATCTGTCAGTTGGCATCAGGCGGTCCCAAGGGATGGCGCCCTCCATCTGCTGGCCCGCCCCGCCTCCATCTGTGTCCCTGTGTCTTCTGTGTGTCACACCTGTGTCTTCATCTGTATCCTGTGTGTATCGTCTGGCTGTGGGTCGTGTCTCAGTCCCTACCCGTGCTCCATGTGTCTGTATTTCTGCGGACCCCGGCTGTGTCTCCCTGTATCTATCTGTGTGTCTGCTGGGTCCCAGTCTGTGTTCTGCAGCGACCGCTCAGCTTCAGTATGTTACCACCTGTCAATCATTCCCCCGTCTAGTCTGCCTGTGTCCAACACACAGACACCCAGCCGCCCCACACGGGGCCGAGGGAGCCCCTTGGGGGCCCCGGGATCTGGGAGCGCCCAAAGCAGCCGTTCCTACTGAGAACCGGCCGCTGGCATGGAGCTCACAGGGCTGTAGCCACGTCTCAGAGACACCCCAACATGGAGAAACAGGAGCTCACGCACACAGAGGCACGGCCACACAGCCCCCCACCCACACACACATCACACCAGACACACAGACACACGTCAGAAACCATAAGTGGGCTCTGTCAGGGCTCCCTGCTGGCCCTGGGCACTCCATGTCACCTCCATCTTTGGCCATGTGGACACAGCCGCTCCAGTGGGCATTTCTGCCACCCTCATACCTGACTCACCTCGGCATGTCCCTGCTCCTCTCTCCCGGTGACCCTGGCTGAGCCCAGCATTTCCAATGCGACTGGTCTCCATTGCCAGTTCTGCTGTCTGGGGCTTTATTTCATTTGGAAGAGAGACATAGGATGACGTGCCAGGCCCCTGGTGCACCCCTCAAGACCCACAGCAAGCCGGGTGGGCCAGGCTGGTGAAGCAGGACTCCCACAGGTGGCAGGGAACCCGGAAGGGGAGGCAGCGCCACCAGACACGGCACAGCAGGGGCTGGAAGGTGCGCCCCTGGCTGGCTGCTTCCGGTTTCCTGTGGGCTCCCTGTGGCCGGCGAGAGCCAGGCCCAGAATGTGTGCCCCATGCCTCTCAGATGGGCACTCTCTGGTACCACATGGCACCTGTGCCTCCCAGCTTGCCAGGCAAAGGCTCCCATCCGTCGGGTTTATTCTCATGCCCCAGGGAGCAGGTCTAATTCTGTCTTTTCCTCCACACTTGCCCACTTGTCCCAGCACACCAAGATGGCGGTGGCGCTGGAGGCTCGCAACCGGTTCCCATCTGGCTTCCGCGACACTGCGCCCTCATGTCCACTCCTGTCCCCTGTGCAGGGCAGGTGAGTCAGCAGGTAGCCAGGCCCACGCCCCTGTCGCCTAGCCTGCTCCATGCTCGAAGGCAGTCTGCGTGGTCGGTTTCATGCAGGAATGCCACTGGGTCCTTGCTGGGGTCCTGGAGCTGCCCGGACCTGCCCGGCACCTCCCGACATCCTGCATGCGCCTGCCAGTGCCTGGGAAGTCATGGTGCCGAGCCAACCAGGACCTGCTGCGTGGGGCTGCCTCTCTGAGACCCCGAGACACACTCTGGGTCTGGCCACTAAGATGCCCACAGAAGCCCCACAGTGGAGACAGGTGAGACCAGGTCACCCGCAACCCCACCTGCTGGCCCGCCCGGGGCTGCCTCTTGGGAGGGGGAATGGAGGAGAATAGGGGATAGCGTATGGCTCTTCTCTGGGGTCTGTCGTGTCTGCCCTGCCCTGCAGGCCTGGCATGATCACGACCACCCTCCAGGCCAGCCCCGAGGCTGCGGTGCTGGCGGCTTCTCCCATGTCCACGTGGCCCACTGGGGCCCTTCTGCCATCTGCTAGGACGCACCTCATGCCACACCTTTATATGGAAAGCCCTCTCCCTCTCTCTCTGGGTCCCAAAGGAAGCCCCTGCCCACAGCCGGCCTGGTGGGAGGAGGTTGAGGAGAAGCTCCTGGATGCCCACCCAGGGGCTGCAGGAAGTGGGGCACTTCTGGTGGTCTGAGCAGGGCCTGAAGGAACAGCATGGGTTACCCTCTGGGGGCAGGAGCAGTAGGCCAGGATGGGGAACGGCCACCACCTGGGCCAGCCCAGGATGGCACAGGAGCCAAAGTTGACCGGAGCCATCCCGCTGAGCCGTGGCCTTCTGACCTGCGTCCCACACCCTCTGTCTCGGCAGCCGCCGGAAGGACAGATGGAGAACCTGCATGACAGCTGTCAACACGCCAGGCCTGGCCACCGTGCCACTGCAGGCTGCCGGCCAGAGACCCACCCGCAGGCAACCAGGCCTCAGCACACTGCTTCCAAGAGAAGGCTGGGAGGCACCTGCCAACGGGACCCTGTCCCTGCCCCTGCCAAGGCCGTCTTGCCTGTGGTCAGCGTGCAAGAGGGCGGGCCAGCACACAGCATGGCGAGGCGGGCCAGCACCGGGGGTGGGGACGTGCAGGCCAGAGCATGAAGGCTCTTGGACAAGCTCACGGGAACAGAAGGAAAACTTGGCTGACTGCCGCCGCTGTCCCTGAGGGGACAGCCTGACCTTGGGGGAGGGACAGGTGGCTGTGGGCACCAGTGGGGCCTGGATGGGGGCTGGCTTCTTCCAGCACAACTTCAGGGGACACGTGGGGTTTTGGGGGCCTCAGATGCCCCCTGAAGGAGCAAGAAAGACCTGGGTCTCAGCCGATCCCATCGCCTCAGGCCTCGGGGTCTACCTTTGCTGAGTATCCAGTCCAAAGCCCATGCCAGCTGCAGGCCCCCCTTCTCCCCTCTCGTCCATACCGAGACCCTCTGTGGGGGTCTGGGGGCCAGAAGCCTCCGGAAGCCTGAAGCTAGCGTCCCTGGCATGACCGCCAGTTGGACAGTCTGCTCACAGTCACATCAACCTGTGTGCCTGTGGGTCTGCCCCTCTTCGTCCCACAGCCCCTGGGAAAGACCAGAGGCAGAGAGGCAGCAGGGGCACCTGGCAGTGCTGGGGGCTGAGCGCCTCAGGCACCCCGGCTCTGCTGTGTGTCCCTCCCACCAGCACCTCCTCTCCGGCAGGGTCCTGGGGAGCAGGGCAGCGGAGGGGCGAGGCTGGAGGCCCCGGGGGACCCAGTCCCAGCATCCTGTTAGGAACTCGTGCGTAACCGCGAGTTGTCGGGCCATTTGTTTCTGATTTGGCCAGGATGGGCCACGGCCAGGACCGCCCTAAGCCTCCCCTCGGCGCTTGCAAGTCTGCGCACTGGCTTGTTTCTGCACAGTCAGGAAACCACACTTATTTTCAAGCCATGGCTATTGAACTGGAAAATACGGAGTTCAAGTTTGGGTCAGAATAACCAAGTACAAATTCAAGGTGGGCTCTCAGCTGCAAGCTAGTGGTCTTAGCCCTGCTGGAGCCTCATGTGCCCAGACACGTGCACACGTGTATACATAAACACACACGCAGGGCCTTCCAGCGGTGCTCTCTCTTGCCTGACACAGAGTACCGTTGGCTCCGTGACTCTGGGAGCCCTGGGTACAGGGGGGTCTTGGGGTGTAGGGCCAGCCCTGTAGGGGCCAACCTTGCCCCCAGGTCATGGGTCGTGTACTTCACACACCAGCCATGGCTCCAGGCCGCACAGAGTGGCAACGGACGGAGAACACTATCAAGGACCAGCACTCTCCATGGCTGGTGGGGGGAGGGTCCGTCCATCCCTCCATCCCTTCATGTATCCATCCACCATCCACCACCTGTCAGTCTGTCACTCGCCCGCCCATTGAAAAACAGATCCAACTGCAGGCCGGGCCACAAGCAGAGCCCAGAGCCAAGGAGCAGCCAGGGCTGTCCTTGTCGCCAGGAGGCGGTCTGTGGGCAGAGGACGAGCAGCCCCAGGACCAGGCCAGGACCCAGGGACAGCCTTTGGGGAGGACCGCCAGCAGCCAGTCCTGTGGGTGGGGAGAGCTGTCAGAGAGGACCGCCAGGAGCTGGTCCTTTGGGCGGGGGGGAGCAAGCAGCTTGAGGACCAAGCCTGGACCCAGGGAGAGCCTTTGGGGAGGACGGCCACACCAGGGCCTCTGCTCCTGTCCTCTCTCACCAGAATGAACCTGTGAGGGCAGATCTGGCTCTCCATGGGAAACAGCAGCCCACCCGCCCAGGAGTTGTAAAAGCAGATCCCGCAGCCGTGGCCCTGGGCAGGGATTGAAAGCTCTGGGTGGGTATGGGAACTGCAGCTGAGGACATGGGGTGGGGAGACAGGCCCCACTCGGGACTGTGAAACTGGGATGGGGAGTCAGCCAGCAGGGCCTTTCTCACCCCAAAGCTTAGCGGCTGCTCTGGCCTAGACCCCTCAGCAGGGTCCTTCAGCACCTGTGCCTCTGAGAGCGCTCAGCCAGAAGGGGCCGTTCAGACTTGACCTCCTGGCTTCTGCTTTTTGCTTATTGGAAACGCGAACACACAGAAAGAGAGGGCAAGAGGGATGGACAGAAATCTCCCTTGCACAGGTTCACTCTCCAAGTGTCACGACAGCCAGAGCTGAACGAGGACAGGGCGCTTGGGCCTCCTCTCCGGGCCCCCACAGCAGAACCTGGAGACCTTTGCCCAGCCCTGCCCAGAGTGGGGCAGGCAAATTCTAGGGGGTGGAGAGGAGCAGGGTGGACGAATGTGGGAACCTGGGTAGCCACCCAGAATCTTCTGAGGCAGCGGCCAGGCTGAGCTGGGTGAGGTGGGGATTTTTCAGAGGAGAGAAGGGTAGCAGAAGCCCCAGCAGACCATGGAGGATTCTGGAGCCTGCGTGGGCCTCACCCCCACCCGATAGTGATGCTGAGTGAATGAGTGGGTACATAGATAATTAGATGGATGGAAGGAAGGAAGGAAGGAAGGAAGGAAGGAAGGAAGGAAGGAAGGAAGGGAGGAAAAGTGGATGGATGGATGGATGCGTGGATGGGTGGATGGATGGATGGATGGGTGGGTGGATGGGTGGGTGGATGGATGGATGGGTGGGTGGGTGGATGGGTGGGTGGATGGATGGATGGGTGGGTGGATGGGTGGGTGGATGGATGGATGGGTGGATGGATGGGTGGGTGGATGGATGGGTGGGTGGAGGGATGGGTGGGTGGATGGATGGATGGATGCGTGGATGGGTGGGTGGATGGATGGATGGGTGGGTGGATGGGTGGGTGGATGCGTGGATGGATGGGTGGGTGGATGGATGGGTGGGTGGAGGGATGGGTGGGTGGATGGATGGATGGATGCGTGGATGGGTGGGTGGATGGATGGATGGGTGGATGGATGGATGGATGGGTGGGTGGATGGGTGGGTGGATGGATGGATGGGTGGGTGGATGGATGGGTGGGTGGGTGGATGGATGGGTGGGTGGGTGCATGGAGAAGAGGAAAGACAGAGGACAGAGCCCAGGCTGGAACTGGTGCCCAGCCTCAGTGTCTCTAAGTGACACAGAGCCCCTGTTGGAACAGGCAGCAGGTCCTCCTGGATGTTTCTTCCTGGCTCAGGGGGTGCCAGCCACATGAGGCCGTGCTCAGTCCTGGAGCCCTCACCCTGGCACATGCGGGAACCACTTTGTCTGCAAGTTTCCAGCTTCTCTCTGACTTCCATGCTGTGCCATAACTTTGACCCAGGGTCACCAAGGAGCAGTCTCTTGTGTCCTTCTGAAGTCCCATCTCCCCATTCCAAGGGTCGGGTCCCCAAGCCATTGGTCTCTGCCTAACCCAATGATGGAGCGAGGCGGGGGACCTGGGCTGGGCTCCAGCCCTGGTCAGCTCTCAAGGACAGCCCAGGAGGCCGCCGTCTCTGGGGCCTGGAGCTCCAGGCATGGCTTGAGGAGGGACAGCCACACACCAGCCTGAGGGAGGCCAGAGGAGGGCAGCAAAGGGCAGCGGGGACCACAGGCCCTAGGTGGGACCCTGCAAGTGTCCTGAGGCCCAAAGCTCTATACCAGCAAATGTTTTGTTGTTTAAGATTTATTAATTATTTGAGAAGCAGAGTTGCAGAGAGAGAGGGAGAGACAAGAGATCTTCCAACTCCTGGTTCACTCCCCAATCACAGTGACCAACACTGGGTAGGTTGAAGCCAGGATCTAGAAGCTTCTGTCATGTTTGGTGCAGGGGCCCAAGCACTTGGCTCATCCCCTGCTGTTTTCCAGGCCATAAGCAGGGAGCTGTATTGAAAGTGGAGCAGCCAGGACTCAAACCGGTGCCCTTATGGGATGCCGGCACCACAGGTGGTAGCTTTATCAGCTATGCCACAGCCGTGGGCCAGGTCCCTTTGGGAACAGGCAGGGGAGGCTTCCTCAGACAGAGGGGGGCCACAGGATCTATGGTCAGCTTGCGACCACCCAGTTCACAGTGACCGCTCCTGCTGATCCCTGGCTCCTGGATCTCAGACAACGCAGCCAATGGCTTCCCCTCTCCACCCACTGAGGCATGGGGGTGCCGTTCACCAGATGGGGAGATTAAGGTACTGGACAGGGCAGGCCAGCCCCACCCTGAGCAGGCAGAGGCCGTGGGAACTGAGGGCACGTAGGGAACACAGACGGACACTGAAGGCTAGGCCTTGGTGCCGGCTCCCTGGGACACTGCGCTGTGGCCCACCTTCTTCCTGCCCTGGCTGGAATCCACCCCAAGGCTGCCCTGTCCTCTGGTCCCGGCCTCTTCCGGACTCCACCAGGCTTCCGTTTACGCCTCCTGCTGGGTCAGCACATTCGCAAACCACAGCTTGCTTCAATTTCTTCCAAAAGGGAAAAAATGGTTTCCTCCGTCTTATCTTTCCTCTCCATCAGCCGAGCCCCAAGGCCTGCGTGTCAGCCGATCCCTGTGGCTCCCTCTGGGCTGGCCCTGAGGAGGCTCGGGTGGCCAGCGTGCCTAGAAGCCCCGACCTGGGTCACCCTGGCCCTCGGCAGGCAGTCCCCGGGCTGCTTCTGGCCTGGAAGCCCACACCACGTCCACCGAAGCTCTCCTGTCTGGCACAGCCCAGGCACAGGTGAAGACGGCGTGTGTCCCCAGCAGAGCTCCTGGCCTGGTGCTGAGTGACCCCGTGGGCCGGCCACCCACTACAGGGAGCAGTGACCCTCTCAGGACACAGCTCTGGCAGGTCTGTTTGCACTTGGGGGAGCCCAGCGATGCATTTGGGGGCACTGGGCTTGTCCACACACACCCCAGCTCCAGAGATGGGGTCTGTGAGAGGCAGGACTGTCTTCCTTCGGTACTGTGGGATGTGGAACCCCAGAGCCATGGTTTCCGCTCGGCTCTGGGGGACTCAGTGTCTGTGCCCCACCCCAAGAGCCCCACGGCACCTCTGGGGACCATCCTCACACTTCCCCCACCACACACCTGGATGTCAGCATGACCCATTTCACAGGTGAGGAAACTGAGGCAGGGAGGCCTGACCCACTCACTGGCTGGCAGCCTGGCCGTGCGGGATGCTCTGCAGTCCACAGCGACAGCAAACGGATGCTTGGGGACCCAGTACACTAAGGAGGAGACCCAGGCGAAGTGAGGTGTTGAGGGGCTGACAGAGGGGTAGAAGGCGGCCGGTGGCCATGTGTGCCCGCAACAGCGGGGAAGGGGTTCCAGGGCTGAGCAGGTCACAGCCCGGGTACTGTCCAGGTCGCCCCCAGCCCCCTGGGAAGCTTACAAGGCAGGGCCGGCGCGGTAGGACCCCACGCCTTCTGGGGATGGAGACTGCCTCCCAGCAGGCACCTGTCCGCCCACAGTGATCATGAGAGGGAGGGGGGAATAGAGCAGAAGGGGCGCGGGAGCCGCACGCACACGGCAGCCGCTCCTTGGCTGCTCCCGCCGCACCTTGGTCCTGCCTGGCCGGCCTGTGCTGGCCCCCTTAGGCCGCGAGAACCCCACCAGAACCCCATTGCCACTCCACCCTGTCCCAGCTCCCTCCGAGGCTGCAGGAGACCCTGCCCTGTGGGCAGAACCCTTCATTTCCCTGCTTCTGCACTGTAGTCTGGCGCAGGGTGCAAAAAGCTTGCAGAAGGCAGCTGTCCCCACTTTGCCCCGTCACTGCTGCTCTCACCAGGGCACCCCTGCTGTGGTCCCGTACCCACCCCCATCCCTTTTGAACTGGGGATTACAGAGGTCATGTGCCGCTCCTCTCGCCACCCAGCACCTGCTCAGCCTCACAGGGGCTCTGAAGGATCAGGTGACAGCCCGACGACTCCAGCTCCCTGCCTCGGGACTCCCAGCTTTGCAGTTCTCACCTCTGCTGGGCCTTCATGTGGGGACCCTGGGTTGGAGACCCAGGGAATCGCTGGCAACACCCCAACTGGACAGAGAATGAGCTGTCAGGCAGGGGTGCGGCATGGAGCCTGGGGTGGGGAGATTGGAGGGGTCACCAGAGCTCTCCATTCTGCTCCAGTGCCACACTGGAAGCCGAGAGGGGTCATCTAGCTTTGAGATCCGTGGGGTCTAAGACACCCTTGAACTGACCACCAGGTGTGCCGGAGCCAGGGCCTGCGAGCTGAGTGGCTTGTGGGGCTACTCTGCCACCATGGGCTGTTGTCTCCCCCGGGAGTGGGTACCTCACAAGTGTAAAGGCACAGAGGTGCCCAGCGTGGCCAGTGCCTGGTGCCCATCTCTGTGTAACAGCAAACAGTTGTGCTAGGGGAGGAAGGGGAGAGGAGGAACCGGGGGCTGCAGCTTCCCATTCCCATGGCAACGGAGGGCTAAAGCTCAGCTCCTGTAAAAAGGCTGTGGGGGTGGGGGGACGGGAGTGGGTACAGAGGGTGGAGCCAGGGCTGGGGCTCCTCCTCCCTGGGCAGCCCCTCCAAACCGAGTCCTGAGTACCCAGAGCGCTGGCTGACTGCAGGGCAGGCTCCCTGCCCCAGGCACAGGAGGAGCTGAGATCCTATCCACACTGGGCGCTGGTCGTCCAGTCACAAGGAGGCTTGACCTACAGAATGCAAAGTCCCAGGCACATGGGCCTCCCCTATAGGAAAGGACTCCAGCCCCTGCTGGTCTGCACACGCCCCACCCACACGGCACACACACATGGCCTGGACACAGAAGACGGTCGGCTGTGGGCATTGCCACCCTGCCACTCTGAGGGGCAGCTGGGGGGAGGGGCTGGAGGAGGGTCGGGTGGAGGGATGGGCAGTGACATCCTGGGTGCCCAGCTCAGATCCATGGCACCTGTCTCAGCAAGCTCCAGGCAACTCAAATTCAGTTTGTTCAAGTTTACGTCTACTGCTAAGTCCACCCGGAAAAGGTAACTCTCCCTAGAGTAGAGCCCTCTGGGGTAACACTGCAGCCCCCATCATGGCCAGCTTTGTCTAACGCCGCATCACCCTCGAAGTGTCCCAGAGGCCAGCAGACATGTGTGGGCGCAGCGGCTCTATCTGAAAGGCGAGCCTCCTTTCCAGGCTCCGCGCGGCAGCTCCCGGCATGGGAAGCCCACACGGCCAGTGACCAGAGCAGGTGAAATGGGCTTGTCATACTGGGGTGAGCCAGCAAGGGCCACCGTGGCCAGTGTCACCCTTAGTGCCCAGGAGAGGGAGCGGTAGCAAGGCTCGCGGGCAGCCACTAGCAGCAGAGGACGGGGTCCCTGGAAAGCAGCTGGAGCAAGTCTGAGAACCCCAGGAGACACAGCCTCCTTGTGCTCTGGGTGGTGCCTGTGAACCGTTCACTGGGGGCACTGGCCGTGGTCTCCAGCCCCCAGAGCCACAAGCAATAAACTCCAAGTTGAAGGTCATGGCGGCAGAGCTCGCGGTCATACACTGCACAGGAAGCATGCAGAACTGGAGCCCAGGGGGATCTGTGTACATGACCGTGGCACAGGGCTGCCTCCCCAGGAGGGCAGCTCCAGGACGGGGTGGGACTTCCCAAAGGCAGGAGCAGGAGCCTAGGATGGGACTTGGAGGTCAGAGGCCAGGAGGGAAGGCAAAGAAAGCACCCCTACATGAGAGGAGCAGGTGCAACAGTGGGGGACAACGCAAAGCACCATCTCTCATGACACCACAAAGGTGACACAAAGCTCGGGCCCGACACTGCACAGGGTAGCAGAGGGACTGCCACGGTGTGGGGGGACACCAGGACATCCTACCCCGACACCAGTGTAGGGCCTGCTCGCTCTTGGTCATTTGCCGAGTGTTGTTCGCTCTGCGGATGCAGATGGAGTCTTGGTTTGATTGGGATGCCCGGAGAGGCCTGGCTCTCCTCACTGCTAATCCCCTCGGATTCCGGGACATTCGAGCTCTGGAGGCGTTTGTTTGTTTTTCAGTTAGCTGCCAGAGCCGTGCACAAGTGTAGCGTCTCCTTCGCTGGCTGTCTCAGTACCCTTCATCTCTGGTTCAGGGCAGAAGAGGGCCAAGGGAGGGGCCAGAACAGCCACGTCTCCCCCACGCCCACTGCTGCCCTCTGCCTGCAGTGCCTTCTGGGACCCGCCCCTTGACTCCGCAGCCAGCAGAGACCCCAGCTGGTCAGCAGTCAGAGACCGCAGCCCTCGCCCCACCGGCCAGGGCTCCTCGCAGCTGGGTGTCCACTGGAAATGGGACGACGGAGACAAGGCCGGCCGTGGGCATGCGAGTTGTTGGTTAGTGGACTCCTAGGAGAGGTAGGCGGGAAAGAAGTGGCCATGACACCCTCAAAGGACCCCATTGGCACCCCTGCCCTGGCCCCAGGGACCCCTGTGCAAGCAATGAGCAGGTACTGAGATTCTCACAGGGACACAGGGACCCAGCAAGGCCTGGGGCATCTGAGCTCAAAGTCTGGTAGCGTTCACGGCCAACTGGGCAGGATGGGGCTGGACCAGACACACACCCTCCCAGGAGTGAATCTGAGAGGACCAACCCCCAGCCTGGTTATGGTGGCCTGATTTGCAACAGTGTTCCCGGAGCCAGCCCAGTGGGGAAGGACCCACCTGCGGGGGGCATGGCCAGGGGAACCAGACATTTGCCCAAGGCTGGCCCAGTCTCCAGCCGAGTTGGTGTGGACACAAGGATAGCACAGTGGGGAATTGGAAGACGGGAGTACAGACCCTGGGACGCATGATGGGGTAGGACTCTCGGCCACCAGAGCTTGGGTTCTTGGCAAGGGCAGTGTGTAGGAGGACATTGTGACCCGAAAAGGTCAGTGAGCACAGGACTACAGTTGGTTGGATAATATTTGGAGGAGAATAACCAAATGGCTACCTTTTGTATACCTTATTGGATATCATCTGCATATGTATATGAGAACACCTGGTGGAATATACAAGACAAAAGGAGTTCCAAACAAGCATTAATGGTTTTGTTGATAAGCTCAGCACTTCCTCCCTTATCCTATATGACCCTCAGAGTATAAAGTCTGATGCTACTAATAAACCTCGGCTTCTGACCATCAGTCAGGGGTCCACGCGTGTTATTATCGGCTCCGTGCACCAAGTCCATCGCTGCGGGACAGCGACAGCAGTGGGGTGAGGCAGGGAGCACAGCCAGGGTCCAGGCTGCCCCCTTGACCTACCTGGAGGAGGGGGAGATGGACACAGAGCCCCCCAGGACTGAGCCCCAGAAGGAGGAGGAGCTGCCCAGCTGCAGGGCTAAGTCTGCCCTGCACACCCACACCTCCCTCCACACACGGGGCGTCCTCTCTCCGAGCCCACCCGGCAAGTATGGCTACCTGTGCCTAGGTACGGTCAGTGGCAAGGCCAGCTGGAGAACACAAGGAGCGTTGCAGCGCAGCACACTGTTCCTTGAAGCCAAACAGGCAAATTAGCTTAATGGTGGTTATGTAAAGCACCAGCTGAGTCATTCTCTCCAACCATTCTTCTGTGTCCGAGGTGTTATGGCACCGTGGATACCAGCAGCGAGTGGCCCTCAGCCAGGAGCCCCCAGATCCCAGCAAGCTCGGGAGTCGCACTGACTGGGGAGTCCCCCTTTGTGCCCCGTCCCTCCGTGGCACTCCAGGCAAGGACGCTCCTGGCCCCGTCCCACCATCAGGCTCCCTGCTTACACGTTCCCTGACGGCCACTTGGCCCTGAAGGCAGATGTCCCCACGGGTTTGGGTCTGGCCAGCCTGCATTGCATTCGGTGCACGGAGCCCAGCGTGGGCTTCACGGGGCAAAGGTCGATAGGATGAGGTGCCGAATCCCGCGTTGCTGCAGCAACAGCTACTGGGAGGTGGGAAAATAAAACTACTGTAGCTGGCCCAGGGGCCACAGAGGCAGCGCCAGCTGCCGCCTCCCGGAGGGACACTGTAACTCCAACCCACAGCGTCCATCTCATGGCCCCTAGAGCTGGCCGCCACCTCCAGTAGGAACACTGGTGCTTTAGCCCATGGCATCCCTCTTGTGGCGCCCAGAGTTGGCCCACCCCATCCCTGTGACCCTGCCACTCTCCCCCCAACCAGCTCCCATGTGCCAGGCCTCCCACCTCTGCTGGAGTTTCCTTGTCCCTGCTCTGCCCCCAGGACTCCTGGCTCCCTCTGTGGACTCTCAGTGTTCCCCCCTCCCTGCCCCACATCCGGGGTTCTGGCTCTGTTGCCTGTAGGGCTCCTGCTGGGCCAGCTGAGCACCTCCTTGGCAGCTGCAGCCCCAGGACGGTCCTGCCCCTTAGGGAGGCATCGTGACTCCAGGTTTCTAGGCAGCCCAAAGCTGCCACCCCCCACATGCATGGGTGCTGAGCACCCAGCGTGGGTGGATGGATGGGTGAATGGATGCCTGGATGGGTGGGTAGTGGGTGGTGGGTGGACAGGCGGGTGATAGAGGAATAACAGGCGGATGGTGGGCAGCGGGGGGTGATGGAATGCCGAGGCCTCACTTGAGCTCACTGGCGGCTGTCACCTGGCGTTCCAAGACCTGAGCAGCCTGCACTCCGGACTCGGTCGCGACCCGGCCCTTCCCCTTACAACATGTCTCTGACTCCATCAGGATTCTTCCCCGTTTTCTCTTGGGAAAGTCCTGAGGCAGCCGGTGCCCACGGGATAGCCTGCCCAGGGCTCTGCCCACAGAGCTGCTCCCAGCCCCAGGCAGTGCCTGGCAGACAGCAGACGGGCCGGGTCCCTTCCCTTGGCCTCCTGTGTGTCACTGCTGTCCGGCCTCCCACCCGGCGCTTCAGCCGTAAGTCACCTTCACTCTCAGCTGGGCATGGCTCCCCTCCAGCATGCCCCCTTTCCCCCGCCACTCCATCAACCTCCGCCCGGCTCCCTTGCCTGTGTTCACCTGAGTCCCACCAGCCCAGCCGAGACCACTGGCAGTACAAAAAGCTGGCAGAAAAGTGGAATTGAAATTATGAATTTATTTTGAGACAGAAATTATTTTGGTGCAAAAAAAAGCAAGTATTTTACAACATGTGGAAAAGGCAGATCATGAAGAAACTATGCGTGGCCCCTGAAGCCAGGTCCGCCCCAAAATAAGCCCCGTGCTCCCACCTCTCCCCAGCAGCCTTGCTCAGGAAGCTGCCCACCCCCCGGAGTCCCCGGCAGCCTTAGCCACTGCACCACTGGCTTGGCCTGCCCCCTCCAGGAGAGCTTCTGAACAAATAGCTTTTTTTTTCCCCTTTAAAGAAAGCAGTGAGTGTAGCCAGTACTGCTACGTAACAAGTAGAGCTACCTCTGCAATGCCAACATCCCGTACACATGTGGATTCAAGTCCTAGCTGTTCCACTTCCCACCCAGCTCCCTGCTAAATCTGCCTGGGAAAGCAGCGGAGGACAGCCCCAGCACTTGGGCCCCTGCATTCATGAGGGAGGCCTGGACGAGGCACCTGACTTCACATCCACCCTGCTATAGCTGTTGTAGGCATTTGGGGAGCAAACCAGAGAATGAAAAATCTCTCTTGTGCTCTCATATATACAACTTTGAGGGGCGAAAAGAAGGTGAGAAGGGGCGGAGCAGAGAAGGAGGTTTGGCCTGTGTGGCCATAGGGCTGCCTAGGAAACTTCTGGAATGTGTGAGCTCCGGCAACCAGCTCTGCATACCAGAAAGTGAGTCACCTGGGAGACAAGACAGTCTCTGGGGGAGGCACTCCAGCCCCCAGGCAAACGATCGGCATTCGTCCATTGGGGTTCACAGTGCCCGGGCTGCTCTGGGCTCTTAGGCTCCTGCAGACACAGGAGCCCACTCACCCCTCACAGAAGACACGCTGGGGACTCCCAGCCCAGGCACCCGCTCCACGTCCTGCTCCATATGGCAGCCTAGTAAGGGCCCAGGTGATGGCCGCCCTGGGCAGCTCACCTGTCTCACTCTGCCAGGAACTTCGACAACTGCTCTGGGAACCAGAGGCACCCCCAGGAAAGCTGCTCAGGGCTGCCCGCCCAGGCCTGGAGTCTTCAGCAGGGACCTGCACCTGCCTGGCCAGGGGCAGGCATGTCCTGACACAGCAGGGCAATGGTTACAGATCACTACCAGGAGGTCAGAGGTCAAGGGTCAGAGGTTGAGTTCCATGGAAGGCCACGACCTCTGAGTCCAGAAGCCCCCTCTTGCTCGTCGCTGCTGGCTTTGTCCCCAGGAGCCCTGAGAGACTGAGGCGGCCGAGGCCGTCTCTCCAAGCTGTCAGTAGCTCTCCTGGTCCTCCACGTCTGTGTCCTCGTGTTCCGCTCTATCCCAGGAGTGCTCCTGTGGCATCCAGCTTCCTGCCTGGGCACCTGCTCCAGGGCCCCCTAACACCTCCTGGAGGCCTCCCTGCTTGAAGCTCCAGGGGTCCCAAAAGCACACCCCATTCCGGCCTTTTGCAATGTCCCAAGCACACTGAACAGGTCCTCTGTTCCCATGGGATCCAAGCCCCAGCCCTGCCGCACTCACAGCCAGCAGCTCCAGGGCTCCCACAGCACCCTCAGCTCCCTAGAGACAGGTGCAGAGTGCCTAATGTCCGCTGCCTCATTCCTCAGCTGCCCATCGCAGCCAGGGCTAGGATGGCCACCGCCAGGAGCGCCGGGGGTGCCCGTGGGCCTCACCTGCTGCCCTACTGGGCGTAATCAGCAGGAAGCCAGAAAGGAAGTTCAGCTGGAAGCACAAAGCCAGGCGGTCCGGTGCCGACTGCTCTGGCCAGCGCCCACCCCTTCTGAGCTGCCAAGACCCGGTGGTCTCTGGTCTCAGTAGCCGCCAAGGACAGCCCCCTCAGCCTGCAGGCTGAGCCGGAGAGTGTGGACGGGAAGGAGAGGGAGCCCCCACAAGCGAGGTGACGCGGGAAGTGCTGCCCCGGAAGAGCCCGTGTGACAACAGCACACATGGACCCTAAAGAGCTCAGAGCCACCGGACGCCGCCGGCCTTGCCCCCGCACTCCAGGAAGTGCAAGGGGAAACGCAGCCACAGTCCACATGTGTTTTGTGGGAGAAATGAAATCCATGCCCCATTCTCTTGTAACATGTGCTGTCCAAATCTCGAGAAAAAAAGTGTTTTGTACCAAAATAAATTTGTGTTTGCCACTCCATTCTACAAACCTTGGTGCCGGAGAGCAATGTAGGCCAAGTGGCCATGTGGGGAAAGAAGGTTCTGGTAAGAGGAGATGTGGGGAGGGGGGGGCCGGGTAGAGGGACAGGGACCAGCACCACGGGGGACAGCCATGCTTGCAGCCGCCCCCCCGGAAGGCCCAGGAACAGCTGAGCCCCAAGCCCACAGAGCGGGCCCTGCTGGGCTGCAGCCCAGAGCCCAGCCCTACCCCACCCCTGGAGACCTGAGCTGGGTCCAGCCCTCTGCCCCTCCGCTTCCCAGCGGGACACAGGGCAGGGAGGTGTCCCGGCCGAGTCACCCCGGAGCTGTGACTGTAGCAGGATGTGGGGAAGGGTGGGTACCGCCCAGGGCTGCCCACACCCCAGCAGCAGCCGGCCCAGTGTGCCCCGAGCACCCTGCCAGCTGTGGAGGCAGCTGCCCCTGGTGTGCCCCCGCTTCCCGGGGCCTGGCTGCCCATGCCTCCAGCTTCCCCAGGCAGTGATCACTTGCAGGTGAGGGTAGAAGATACTGCAGAGGAAGGTGGCACCAGCAGCGAGCCCAGCCGTGGCCTGCGATCTGTCCTCCGCCTGCTAGCCCGGCCAACGCTGCTGCCCATCCAGGCGTCCAAGCCGCCAGCTGTGCCCTGCGCCCTCCTCCAACTCCCCTCTTGACCCCTCAGGGCAGGGACACAGACGGCCCTGGCTTCCTCCTACTGGACCAGGACCAGAGCCTGCACAGCTCTGGCCACACCCCTGAGGGGAGCCCCACTCCAGCCTCCGGGGCACGGGGAGAGGGGCAGTGAGACAGTGAGCAGAGATGCCACTGACCACTAGCCACGCGGGCAGGCACAGGGCAGGCGGCAGCCAGCAGCTCGGGAGGTGCAGGGGGACTGGGCACTGCCGCTCGAGGGCCAGGCCTGGGGGAGGCAGGAGGATTGGGTCTCCACGAGTACCCCAGCCCTTGGTGGACCAGTGGACATGCTGGGGCTGAGGGCAGAAGGCCCAAACGCCGATCCCTGCTATCTTCCCCCAGGACCAGGGCAGCCTTCAATGGCTGAGCCATGCTCCGGTACAAGGACGACCAGGCCTGGGCCAACTGCACCACCTGCCACAGCGGCCTGAGAGCCTGGACCGCGTCCCAGGATGACCAGGAGTCACCGGCCAGCGACACAGAGTGGGGGCTGTGGGGGACATGGGGTGGGGGCGAGGGCTGTCCACCAGGGAGGCTGGTGCAGTCCCATCTGGGATGGAGGTGGCAGAGACAACGAGACAGGCAGGCAGAACCTCGGTCGCAGCTAGGACAGCAGGCAGTGCGGGACGAGGCCGGGCCAGCGGGCGGGAGGGGGTTGCTGCCTCCCACAACACAGCCAGGAGCCAGGGCTGTGTGCATCACATGTGGGGTGTGCCACTGTGGTGTGTGCTGCATGCCACATGTGTGCTCAGTGTGCAGTGTGTCATGCAGATCATATGTGCCGTGTGTGATGTATGTCACGCACACAGCATGCCGTGCTGTGTTGTGTGTTATGTGTGTTGTGTGGGCATGTCATGTGTGTTGTGTGTTACATGTGGTATGTGTGGTGTGTGCCTTGTGTTGCGTAATCTGTGTGCTGTGTGTTATATATGCCGTGTGTTCGTTTGTGTGCCTGTCCTGTTTCTGTGTTACTGTGTCGTGTGCATCATGTATGTATCATGTTGTATGTCACGTAGGTAGTGTGTGCAATGCTGCTTACCATCCATGCCATTGCTGCACATGGCATCATGTTACATGCTGTGCTGTGTCATGTGTGTTGTGTTTATTTGTGCCATGTGCCTGTGTGGTGTGTGTCATGCGTGTTCTGTGTTACTTGTGTCAAGCACTTGCGTGGTGTGGGGCTTCTCTACCAAAGCCACCAACCTAGGGGATGGGACAATTACCCCTCTCGCCAGGCCAGGCCATGGTCTGGGGTTCTCTGGCCACTCCCCCTCAGACCCTGGCCACTGACCACTCGGGCTCCCCACTTGCTGCCGCCCTCGCTCTGATCACTCACTGGGGTCCCCTCACTGTTCCCGCTGGTCACCCCCAGCACCCCCATTCCCTCATCCAGTCCCAGCCTAGCCCCACCGGCTCCCAGGGCACAGGCTGAAGTGACATGGAGATCACTGTCTGCTCCCCAGGCACCACCGCCCTGGCTGTTTCAGGGCACAGCCACTGGCAGGACTGGGAGGGGGAGCGTCTGTGGGCCGGGCTCCCACGCTCTGTGCCCATCATGGCAGCATCTTCCATTCCTCCTGGGGGTCTCAGGCACTGTCCCCCAGCCACGAGCCATTCTAGAGACCCACCCACTTGGATGATGGCAAGAAGTCACAACAGTGGACCCTACAGCACTGCTGGCCATCGAGTTGAGAGGTGGCAGATGACACCACAGGGCCATGGGCCAGGCTCGGGCAGCGTGAGGGGCAGCGGCCAAGCAGGCCAGGCCTGCGGAGAGGGTCGGAGTCTCAGAACCAGGACAGATTGGGAAGGGGTGGGGGGCATGTGTCCTGGCACCCAGCCCACAGCCAGGATGGTGGAAGACACAGGGCTGGCGAGGGGTCGCAGACACCAGAATGCCCACAGAGGATGCCATGGAGGCGGCAGACACAGCCTGGGTTCCACAAGACCCTCCCTCCCTCTCTGCAGGCTTTCAGGCTGGGGTCAGGAGCTGCGCAGGACTTGAGCCTGGGGCGGGGCTGTCACGGGCTGGGCGGCACTTGATACCAGGGTTATGACACCCCACCAGAGGCTGCGGCTGCCTGCTCCTGATCTGGGTCCTAGCACTGCTCCATCCCCTCTCTCTGCAGTGTCTCGAGGGTCTGGGAGGAGGCCCTCAGCCCACCCACCTGGGCTCACGTTCCCCACGGTGCCCAAGGAAGGAAGGAATCCATGCCTCTCGGAGCCAGCCCGGGGCACCGACTCTCCCTGGCTTCCCACTCTAGGAGAGGCTGAAGGTGGGGAAGGGGCTCGGGAGGCCGCCAAGAACAGAGTGCACCACACAGACACGAGTACACTGACCACACACACACACACAGCTGACCACACACACACACACAGCTGACCACACACACACACAGCTGACCACACACACACACACAGCTGACCACACACACACACAGCTGACCACACACACACACACAGCTGACAACACACACACACACAGCTGACCACACACACACACACACACACACACACACACTCAAAGTTCCTGCACGGAGCACCCTTGCTGGCACGTACATGTGTGCAGGCACACACTCATGGGTTCACACACATTTTCACCCCCTCAAGCACCTGTGCACCTGCCTGTCTCATTGGCAATGTCCCCTGACATCTTTGCAGCTGGAGGAAAAGTGGTGCTGGCACTAAAGAGCAGCCCAGGCCCTGCCACATTTCCCCCCCCAGGCCCTGCCACATTCCCCCCCCCCAGGCCCTGCCACATTCCCCCGAGGCCCTGCCACATTCCCCCCGGGCGGCACGCCCTCCTGACCAGCTCCTCCTGGGTCCCCGGGGAGGCACGCCCTCCTGACCAGCTCCTCCTGGGTCCCCGGGGAGGCACGCCCTCCTGACCAGCTCCTCCTGGGTCCCCGGGGAGGCACGCCCTCCTGACCAGCTCCTCCTGGGTCCCTGGAGCAAAGCAGCTTGGCATGCGTGTCCCATGGCACAGAAGCCCCGTGGAGCCGAGGATTGGTGGGACGACTTCTGGAGGTCTCGCAGCCTCTGCTGCAGGAACAGCTGAGATGTGGCCCTGCCCTGTCCCAGCCCTGGGGCCCAGTAGTCCCAGCACACACAGGGATCCCTGGGGCTGCAGCGCTGGGAGCCCAGCCCCTGCCCCAACTCTGCCCTTTCTGCCCCCTGGACTCTGCCACTGCCCTGGGCAAGTCCTTCTCTCCCATCTGCTCCATGGAACCCATATGACCGTGAAGTCAGCTGGCATCAGCCCCCAGTCACAGGCTCCCTGCTGCCCCCTGCTGCCCCCTGCTGCCCCCTGCTTCCCCCTGCTGCCCCCTCCTGCCCGCTGCTGCCCCCTGCTTCCCCCTCCTGCCCCCTGCTGCCCCCTGCTGCCCCTGCTGCCCCCTCCTGCCCGCTGCTGCCCCCTGCTGGCCCCTCCTGCCCCCTGCTGCCCCATCCTGCCCCCTGCTGCCCCCTCCTGCCCCCTGCTGCCCCCTGCTGCCCCCTCCTGCCCCCTCCTGCTCCCTCCTGCCCCTCCTGCCCCCTGCTGCCCCCTGCTGCCCACTTGTCTATTCTCACTCTCCATCTCCTCTTTCCCAGGGTCAGCCCACCACCTGCCTTCCGTCAGGGGAACACCAGCTCCGGGAAGGCAGACGGCACCTCACACAGCTCCCACCCAGCCCTGGGTGAGGCCCACCACCACACACACAGCTCCCACCCCGCCCTGGGTGAGGCCCACCACCACCGCACACACAGCTCCCACCCAGCCCTGGGTGAGACCCACCACCACACACACGGCTCCCACCCAGCCCTGGGTGAGACCCACCACCACTGAACACACAACTCCCACCCAGCCCTGGGTGAGACCCACCACCACTGAACACACAACTCCCACCCAGCCCTGGGTGAGACCCACCACCACACACACGGCTCCCACCCAGCCCTGGGTGAGGCCCACCACCACTGCACACAGCACCCACCCAGCCCTGGGTGAGACCCACCACCACTGAACACACAGCTCCCACCCAGCCCTGGGTGAGGCCCACCACCACTGCACACAGCTCCCACCCAGCCCTGGGTGAGGCCCACCACCACTGCACACAACTCCCACCCAGCCCTGGGTGAGACCCACCACCACTGCACACACAGCTCCCACCCAGCCCTGGGTGAGACCTACCACCGCACACACAGCTCCCACCCAGCCCTGGGTGAGGCCCACCACCACACACACAGCTCCCACCCAGCCCTGAGTGAGGCCCACCACCACACACACAGCTCCCACCCAGCCCTGAGTGAGGCCCACCACCACTGAACACACAGCTCCCACCCAGCCCTGGGTGAGACCCACCACCACTGAACACACAACTCCCACCCAGCCCTGGGTGAGACCCACCACCACTGAACACACAACTCCCACCCAGCCCTGGGTGAGGCCCACCACCACTGCACACAGCTCCCACCCAGCCCTGGGTGAGACCCACCACTGCACACAGCTCCCACCCAGCCCTGGGTGAGGCCCACCACCGCACACACAGCTCCCACCTAGCCCTCGGTGAGACCCACCACCACTGCACACAGCTCCCACCCAGCCCTGGGTGAGGCCCACCACCACTGCACACACAGCTCCCACCCAGCCCTGGGTGAGGATCCCAAGGAGCTGTCTCAGGCTGGTGGGGGTGGTCAGCCTCCTGAACAGACAGCAGCTGGACAGAGGGAAGCCGCACAGAGAAGCAGCTGTCCCAGCAGCAGGGCCTGCAGGGTCTGGGCAGGGCATCTGCTTGCTGACTGTGGAGAAGCTCTTTCTGGGGTGCATACTTGGCATGGGTCATGCCCTCTCTGGCTAGTTCAGTCCAGTTTGGTTTGGTTTGGTTTGGTGAAGCCCAATCTAATCTGGTCTGATCTAATCTGGACTGGTCTGATTGGGTCCACTCTTGTCCATTCTGATCTGAACCTGAGCAGTTCAGTCTGGCCTGCTCCCGGCTGGCCCAGCCTGGTTTGATCTGCTGTGGTCCAGTCCACGGGTCTATGCAGTGCTGAATGCTCCAGTCCATCTTGGGCTGCTCTGTACTGTCTGCTTCAGGCTGGTTCAATCCTGTCATGTGTGGTCCATTCCAGTACAACACAGTTTGGTCAGGCCCAGTGTGATCTAGTCTAGTTAGCAACAATCTGGTCTGGTGCAGCGTAGTCTGGCCTGGTGTGATCTGGTCAGGTTTGGGCTGATCTGAACTCGTGAAGCCCTGGGAGGGGACAGGGACCCCAGGGGTGGCTCAGTGGCTAAATCTTCGCCTTGCAGCTGTCCAGGATCCTATATAGGCACCGGTTTGTGTCCCAGCTGCTCTGCTGCCCATCCAGCTCCCTGCCTGTGGCCTGGGAAAGCAGTCGAGGATGGCCCAAAGCCTTGGGACCCTGCACTCACGTGGGAGACCCGGAACAAGCTCCTGGCTCCTGGCTTCAGATCAGCTCAGCTCTGGCCACTGCGGTCACTTGGGGAGTGAACCAGCGGATGGAGTTTTCTTTCTGTCTCTCCTTCTCTTGGTAAATCTGAGTTTCCAATAAATTAATAAGTCTTTTTAAAAATAAATAAATAACACTGGAACTGTGCAATAAAGATCAAACCTCAATTTGGCAGATGATCTGGGACCAGTTCTGCAGTGGGTGGCGGGTTAGCCCACTGCTCGTGACACCAGCCTCCGTGTCCCATCTGGCGCACTTACACTGCAGGGCAGCATGGCTCACACCCTTGAGCTGCAGTGGGAGGCCAGGTGGAGCTCGGCTCCTGGCTTGCTTCCACGGGCCAGCCTGGGCTCTGCGGCATTAGTGGGTGGAGTTCTCTCTCTTTGCCTCTTCCTCGCTCTGCCTTTCAAACAAAAATCAAAGGGGGAAAAAAGGCCCGAAGTGCCCCCAAGTCTGGTGGATGGCACAGAGGGGCAGCAAAGCCCCCGCAACCAGAGCCAAGCGCCCTGTGCCAACTGTGCACGTGGCAGCTGGAGCCCCGCCGGTGCCGGGCGCACTTCGGCCAAGCCCAGCTGGATCAGCACGTGGAGGAAGCGGCAAGGTACACGCGTCCAAGGACGCACGATGGCATGCCGCCCGCTCACAGGGAAGCGGAGCAGATGGCCATGCGAGGGGACAGACGGGAGGGGGCGGCTGGCCACGATGCTAGATGCTTGGGTGGAGCAGTAAGCCTGGAGGGAGATGCCAGGCGCCTTCTCCCCAGGCGGGGGCCCGCAGAAGAAAGCGCCCGTCTGCAGGGGCCACGAGTAAATGTCACCATGAACTGGAGGAAGGCGGCAGCCGGGAAAGTGTGCACGTTGTCTCCAAGGGCACAATGGCCCCGTGTCTGCAAAGACGAGAGGAACGCCAGCCGCCTTGAGGCCGGGGAGGCTGTAGCCCGGGATGCAATGGGGGCACCAGGGGCTGCGTCCACCTCGTCCACTTTGGGGAGTCGCCTGCCGATGCAGGCCTGGGGGCCGCTGAAGTCCGCTGGACTTCCCAGCACCAGGCTTCAGCCTCTCATTAAAGAATAAACTCGTGTTAAAGAAAAGATGCATTTGTTTTTATTAGAAAGACCTAGTTACAGATAGAAGCAGAGACGAAGACAGAGGTCTTCTATCTACTGGTTCAGTGGGCATATGGCTGCAGGAGCCACGTGCCTCCTTTCAGCCACGTGGATGCAGGGCCCAAGCACTTGGCCTGTCCTACACTGCTTTCCCAGATGCATTAGCAGGGAGGTGCATGGGAAGTGGAGCAGCCAGGACTTGAACTGATGCCCAAACGGGGTGTTGGTACTCCAGGCGGACACTTGGGTTGCTACACCACAGCACCAGCGCCCCTCCACCACAAACAACAAGCTCCTACCTTTGGCCCCCTCTTGGGCATACTTTCTGAGGTTCCTTGCACTGGGAGGCAGGCTGCTGGCATTTGGGGTGCTGCCACAGATGGGCCTAGAGGGAGGCGGAATGCGAGAGCGACAGTGCAAGGCTTGGAGGCCAGCAGAGAGGGATAAGGCCCAGCAGGCAGGAGGAGGGTGCAGAGCACGCTGGCCTCAAAGGGGCGGGCCGCGCAGCAGCTACACGCATGTGGCACATCTTGCAGGGCCCCAGGAACATGTGCTACATATGTGTGCTAATTTTTTTTTTAAAGATTTATTTTATTTTTATTACAAAGTCAGATATACTGAGAGGAGGAGAGATAGAGAGGAAGTGGAGCTGCCGGGACTAGAACCAGCGGCCATATGGGATCAAGGCGAGGACCTTAGCCACTAGGCCACGCTGCCAAGCCCATGTGTGCTAATTTTTAAATTTTCTTTTTTGAAAAAAAAATCAGAGACTGGGCTCCCCCTGGGGTATAGCTGATAAAGCTACTGCCTGTGAAGCCAGCATCCCTTCTGGATGCCGGTTCAAGTCCCAGCAGCTCCATTTCCCATCCAGCTCCCTGCTAATGCTCCTGGGAAAGCAGTGGAGGGTGGGTCAAGTCAAGTCCTTGGGCCCCTGAGCCACAAGTGAGACCCGGATGGAGTCAGTGCCAGCTGCGGTGGCCTTTGGGGGAGTGAACCAGCAGGTGGAGACCTCTTTCTGAGTAACTCAAAGTGAAAACGCATCAGTTTGTCCTGGAACCCCGCCCCACCTCCACAGTCCCAAGCTGCCCCAGGATCAGCGGCATCTTCCTGAGGACAGCACAGGTCAGAGGAGTAGAGAGGACACGCGCTGGGGCCCAAGGGTCGCTGTGGACAGTGCCAGCGAGAGCACCCTATGGGCATGCGTCAGGAGGTCGGCTGGACAGGCATGTGGCCTGGGGGTGAAGTTACTGCCTGGAACAAGCTGAAGGCTGGGGCCAGGTTCTGGCTGCACTCCCCCGGCCCAGACCCAGGGAGGCACACCCTGGGAGGCGGCGTGAGCACCTGCATTCCTGTCTCACATGGAACACCCAGCCCTCCTGCCTACGGCCTGCATTTGACAGTAAAGCAGAGAAGCATGGGCGAGCTCTGCCTCTGTCTCAATAAAATGAGAACAAGTACATTTTTTTATTTATTTACAAAAGGAAAGATGAATGCATCTATGATAGGTGGGAGGACAGATGGATGGGTAGATGCACAGATCTGTGAACTGATGAATAAATGGAAAGAGGGACGGATGGCAGGGATGGATAGATGGATGGATGATGGATGGATGGATGGATGATGGATGGATGATGGATGGATAGATGGATGGATGATGGATGGATGATGGATGGATAGATGGATGGATAGATGGATGGATGATGGATGATGGATGATGGATGATGGATGGATGGATGGATGGATGGATGATGGATGGATGATGGATGGATGGATGGATGGATGATGGATGGATGGATGATGAATGATGGATGATGGATGATGGATGGATGGATGGATGGATGGATGGGTGGGTGGATGATGGATGGATGGATGATGGATGGATGGATGGATGATGGATGGATGATGGATGGATAGATGGATGGATGATGGATGATGGATGATGGATGGATGATGGATGGATAGATGGATGGATGATGGATGATGGATGATGGATGGATGGATGGATGGGTGGATGATGAATGATGGATGGATGGATGATGGATGGATGGATGGATGGATGATGGATGATGGATGATGGATGGATGGATGGATAGGTGGGTGGGTGGGTGGATGGATGGATGATGGATGGATGGATGGGTGGATGATGAATGATGGATGGATGGATCATGGATGGATCATGGATGGGTGGGTGGATGGATGGATGATGAATGATGGATGGATGGATGGATGGATAGGTGGGTGGATGATGAATGATGGATGGGTGGATGGATGGATGGATGGATGGAGGGGTGGGTGGATGGATGGATGATGGATGGATCATGGATGGAGGGGTGGGGGGCAGACAGATGCACACCTGCTTCCTGAGTGTGGGCATTTTTGGCCAGATGGGCAGAGCTCCTCCAGGGCCTCCATCCTGAGCCTCTTGGGCTGAGCACACACAGGGAGGGAGCACCGTGCCGGGATTGCCATAGAAACCTTCAGTTTGTCTTCCTTCCTGAAAAGGGATGACAACTTGAGAAACGACAGTGTTGCTGAGCCAGGCCGCAGGCTAGCACTGGCCTCCTGGCTGACATTTCCCGACAGCTGGCTAAACTTCCCGCCAGACAACACACCTGGGCCCTGGAGGCCGTCTGCCCTGCGCTGCCTCAAGCGTCCATGTGGTCAGGGCTCGGCACGGTGGGCCAGGGGCTGTGCAGCCCAGCCCGAGAGGCACACCCAGCAACAAGCACCAAGCCAGAGAGGCTGATCTGTGCTGCAAAGGTCAGGATGAGGTGCTCGCTTTGGCCAGGAGGTGAGTGTTCACGCGGCTGGGATCTGGGGCCACAGATCATGGTCGAGGCCTCCTCTGCCTCAGCTGCCGCATCTCCTGCACCCACCCAGGCCTGGCACCTGGAGCGGTTCAACACAGAGGGTGGCTGGCAGAACAGACAGATGGACAGATGGATGGATGGACAGCCCTTGCAGGGCTCGCCGGCCATGCCTGACCCAGCCGCGTCACCTCCTGTGCCATCCAGCCTCGCAGTCCTGGTGCCCAACGGCAATCCCACAGGGGCAGGGGCAGGGGGCTCTGGGTTTCTCCTCCACCTTCCCTGGGGGCAGCACCCCACAGGGACAGGGGCAGGGGGCTCTGGGTTTCTCCCCACCTTCCCTGGGAGCAGCACCCCACACTCAGGCCCCCTGCATGACCACCTGTCATCAGCCTGACCACTTGCTGCAGCCGCAGGTCGTGCCCTGGCTCAGCAGGTGCAGGAGAGGAGGCCGGGAGCCCAGGAAGGGCCCTGGCAAGCAGGAGGCCGCCCGCCTGACCCCCTGCCTGATCCCTGCCTGACCCGGGGTGAGGCCGCCTGCCTGACCCCCTGCCTGACCCGGGGTGAGGCCGCCTGCCTGAGCCAGGGTGCCTGCCGCTCCAGGACAATGGGAACGTGCTGAGAGCTCCCTGCAGGGTGAGCGGGACAAAGGCAAGGGTGCAGCCAGGCCTCCGCAGCACACAAGGGGACGAGGGCAAGTCGCACACCCATGAAGAGCGCTTGTTTTATTCCTGCACACCAGCAACAAAGCATGCTTACATTGAAAAAGAAGAAGTAGGAGGAAGAGGAGGAGGAAAAGGAAGAGGGGGCAGGGAAGGGGAGAGGAAGGAAAGACCAAGAGGTAGGGGAGCAGGGGGAGGGGAGGAGGGGGAGGGGAGGGGGGAGGCATTCCTTACAATCCAACGGATGTGGGAGGGGTGGACCCCGGAGGGTGCCTGAGCCTCTGCTTGTTTTCTTCATCAATCTTCTAGTTAATTAGTTAGTTAGTTACTCAGTTAGTTAGTTAGGAAGAGTGACAGAAATCGATCTTCCATCCTCTGGTTCACTCCCCAAATGGCTGCAACAGTCAGGCTGGGCCAGGCACAGCCAGGAGCCAGGAGCTTCTGGGTGTCCCCTGTGGGTCAAACGGAGCCAGGGCCCGGCGCCACGGCTCAACTGACGAACCCTCCCCCTCGAGCACCCAAGGGATCCCATATAGGTGCCAGTTTGTGTCCTGGCTGCTGCACTTACACCCAGCTCCCTGCCTGTGGCCTGCGGAAGCAATCGAGGACGGCCCAGAGCCTGAGGACCCTCACCCGCATGAGGACCCTCACCCGCGTGGGAGACCCAGAACAGGCAGAGGAGGGTCGGGCTTTGCTGTCAACAGGTCCCCCGGCCCCCAGGGGTGACGGTTCCTATACACTGGCATTGGGCTGCGAGGTGCATAATCAGCTCATGCCCAAGTTCCCGGTGGGTCAGGGACGCGGGGGACCCTCCTGTGAGGGGGCAGGGAGGCCGTGCTCTTCACGGATCTGTGGCGGCCAGGTGGGCTCCGCTCGGTCTGGGCTGAGTGACTGCAGCAGTGACATTCTGTCCACACCTGGAATTTTCCCATCGCCCCAGGACAGCACGGCCGCCCCGGCTCTTGTCCTCTTGTCGGGGGAGAAGCAAGGCCTGTGGGGCCGGCTGGCCACGCCCTTAGCTCAGCGGATTCCTTTTGCTGAAGGGCAGGCAAGGGCGGCTTGGGTTAAAGGGAGACAGCAGGAGGCTGAGTCCTGCTCTTACAGCACAGGGGGTCAGTTTCCAAGTGCAGCAGCGGGTACTCTAACCAGCACCTGTATGGGATGCCACTGTAAAAGGTGCTGGCTTTAACCACCGTGCCACAGTGCCAACCCCCCGACTGAAGGACAATCTCCCAAGTGAACAAATGCATCCCTCCCCTGCCCCCAGCCCGGTACTCAACTGTCGCTTTCCACGCTGCAAGGCCTGTCCCGGCTGCCCTGTGTCTGGGCTTCGCCTGGCTCAGCTTTGCCTCCTGGTCCCCTGTCCGGCTCGCGGCCAAGTCCCTTGGCGCACACAGGCCAAGGTGGCTTTTGCTCAGCGGGTCAGGGGAAGGGTTGCAGGTGTCCACCCCTAACCAACAGCAGACCACCTGGGAAGCGTGCCCCGAGTTCCCGCTGGACAGCGCAGCCAGGAGGCCGCGGTGTGGCCACGGAGGGGAGGCGCGATCCACGCGGCGCGGCCGGGGTCTCCCGAGCGGCGCCCCCTCGCTGCGGGCCCGGAGGCCCCCGCGGTCGCCTGGGCGTCGCCCCCGCCTCCGGGGGCGGTCTCGCTGGCCGGCCGGCCCCTTGTGGGCGGCGCTCGGCGGGCTGCAGGAGGCGCGGGCCGGCGCAGAGGAAATGGCGGCGCGGCGCGTGCGGGTGTGCGCGCTCTTCCTCCCGGCGCTGCTCCTGCTGCTGCTGCTGCCGCGGCGCGCGGCCGGCCACGGCGGCAAGTACTCGCGGGAGAAGAACGAGCCCGGGCCCGAGTTCCGCATGGAGAAGCTGAACCAGCTGTGGGAGAAGGCCCGGCGGGTGAGTGGCGAGCCCCGGGGCGGCAGCAGGAGACGCAGGCCCTCCTCGGCGAGGTGTCCCCGGTGTGGCCTGCCCGGGTAGGGGGTCCGGCGCTGGGCGACGCGGCGGCCCTGGTGCGGCTGGGGACTGGGATCTCCCCGGAGCTGTCTGGGCCCCTTCAGCCCTGCTCCTGCCCAGTGTCCCCCACGCCCCGCGTCCTGCCTGATCCCTCTGTCCTCCACTCCCTGCTGTGTGGAGACCCCAGAGCCCCGAGGTGGGGTCTGTGGTGCTGCCTGTCTCCACCCCTCTCCCATCCCGGGCCCTGCTCTGCTTTGGGGGCGCAAGGGCGGGCCCAGCCTCCCCCACCCCCCGGCCCAAGGCCAGCGTTTGCCCTCCGGACAAGCCCCAGCGCTGGAGGAGAATAAATAATTAGCCCAGAACCTTGGCCTGGGTGATGGAGGAGGTGGGGGACACTGCTGACCGCGGGGAGGAAGCCCCAGGTGTGTGCTCAGCACACGGTGGCTGCTGGCGCTCTGGTGTGGGCTCCTGACCCACCACCTGCCCATCCAGGAGCCGCGCTGCCCACTGCCTCCCAGGCCCACCCTCTGCACCTGTCAGCCAGGGGCGTCCTGAGTCCTCCGTGGTCTGGGCAGTGGCAGGTCACCTCCTGACTTTCAGCTGGCCCTGCTGACCTGGGCCTCTGCTGTCCAAGACTGTGGCCTTGGCCCACATGGCCCCCGCAGTCCATTGGAGCCCTCAAGTTGGCAGCAAGCATGGAGCCTGCAGGGTGGGCCTCCCGTGTCACCATCCCGTGCCCGGCAGCCCTGGCTTCCCTGCGGTGTCCAGGTGCTGTGACAATGCCCAGCCCAGGCCCTGGGCTCAGCGAGCCTTCTCTGTGCCGTATGGCCAGGTTGGTCTGCGCTCACACTTGGTCCTCACAGAGGTGAGACAGGTAGTACCCTTGCTGGTGCTGGCATGCGCTCTGCCCGCCTGCCACTCTGGGTGGGTGTGCAGGCTCTGGGGAGCCGTGGGGCTGCCCGCAGCAGGAGTGCTTTGTGCCCAAAGCCAGAGAGAGGACTGTGCCACGCGTGTCTGTGTTTTCAGAGTGGTGCTGTTATGTCACAGCGCATGACACAGCCTGTTGTCCAGTGAAGCCGCACTCCACCTGCTGGCAGCCAGGGGAGGACCGGCCTGGAGCCTCGGGCCTCAGGGAGAGGCGGAGCCGTGCTCCAGGGAGGCACCGGAACCCACTTCCCGGGGTCCTGCCTGATCCCTGCCCAGCGCCTTTGCCTTTGTCATGACCACTTACTTTCCCTTTGAAAGGCAGAGAGAGATCTTCCATCTGCTGGTTCACTCCCCACATGCCAAGGCCTCCAGGCCGAATCTGGGCACCCAGCTGCTGGAGCCATCACTGGGGTACACGTTAGAGGGAAGCCGGGCTGCGAACAGAGCTGGGACTTGCACCTGCATGGGGTGCGGATGACTGAAGGGGTAGCTTACCTGCTGAGCCAGGCGCCTGCCCCAAGGCCGTCTTGCACAATCCTGTTCCGTAGACGAACTGTGAGAGTCTAGAGGAACTACGGTTGGCAGTGATGACGTACTGGGGGTTAGAGTGAGCTGGGTGATGGTGACATGTGGGTGATGGTGGCATGGGGGTGTCCCAGCCCTGGGTGATAGTGGCGTGTGGGTGATGGTGGCATGGGGGTGTCCCAGCCCTGGGTGATGGTGATGTGTGGGTGTCCTAGCCCTGGGTGATGGTGGCATGGGGGTGTCCCAGCCCTGGGTGATGGAGACGTGTGGGTGTCCCAGCCCTGGGTAATGGTGGCACTGGATGGCCTGTGCGCCTAGCATCTTCTGTCCATCTTTGACATTGCTTTGTCAGTTGGGGTCCCGTGCCTGAGTCAGCTCCAGCTGAGTTCAGAACTCACGCAGGGTGCATGGATTAGGTGTAAAGAAGAAACGGACCACCACAGTTTCAGGATCATAATGGACAATGCTAGAAAGCTGTCCCCTTTATTTATACAGAAACCCTCACAAGCTCTGGCACAAGTGGGTGTATCCAAGAATAATTCTGCTAATTCACCTAAAAACTCTCGATACAAGTCCCTACTACAATTCTTATTCTACAACTCAACCTTGAATCGGCTAAGGGATGAAATGTATGTCAAAGAACCCAAAGATCAAGGAAAGAATGAAGCCCTTGACGCAGGTCCCTTGATTAGCATAAGGTCCTGGGGACAGCCCAGACAGCCCTCTGGCAAGACTTTAACCTCCAAGCTCACATTGGTAGTAAAGAGCCAACTCCACAGCAGCAGACAATGCCTGAATGGATTACAGAATTCCACAGGGCGGTCGGTGTCCATGCAAAGAGGGGTGGAGCTGCCTTCTGGTGGCCGTGGAGACGTCCACGGGCCCTGCCGTGCAGTGGGAAGTTCCTCGCGGCCCTGCCTGCAATGGGACAATACTCTTCACACCTTCCTGTCCGCCACGTCCACTTCACGGCCCCCAGCAGTCCCGGTCTGGGTCCCGAGAGGTCCTTGTGCAGCTGTCCAGCGGGGAATGGAGGGCAGGCGGCCAGAACCTCAGGGCCGTCCCCTCCCGTCCACCCTGCATCTTTGTTGGGAGCAAGGGTGGGCCACGTACTGCTCAAGTGCCCCGGAGTTCTGTGGGCCAGCCGTGGCCTCCTCCCTAGGGCCCCACCATCCTGCCCTGAGCTGGACAGGATGGCCACAGCCCTTCGCTGAGGGGCCTGGCATGGTACTGCCGTCATCCCCGACCAGCAGGTGGGCCTTGGTGCAGCTGGAGGCCCACGGCTGAGCTGTGAGGACAGGGCAGAAGCAAGTGGTTGGAAAGTTCTAGAATCTTCTCCTGGTTATGGGTGGTGCTTAATTGGGACAGGTGGGTGAGAGCAAGCAGGAGCCGGTGAGCGTGCAGGCCTGGGCCCACCACGGGTCCTAGGCCCATCTCCTGGGTTACTTGGTGCCTGGCAGCCACCTCAGGCAGCTACAGCCAGGAGTTTAACCCCAGAGGTCGGCGTGACCGCCCATGGGTCCCAGGTCTCACACTTGCTCCCAGGGCCCACCATCCCCGGGGAGGTGGCTCTCTACAGCCACTGAGAAGCTGGCCGGCCCCGGTCAGCCAGGCACTGCGTGTGCCCTGGGAGTCCACAGTTCCCTGGACTCACAGTGTCCCACATCTGAGTATGCAGGGGACAACAGGGCACTGGGCATGGGGTCCAGACCCACAGGCGGCTCTGGGCAGAGACTCGCCCCAGACAATAGTAGGCTGCTGTCATGGAAGCTTCTAGAGAATGGAGGCAGGATGGCTGTGGGGTGCATGTCTGCAGGTGCAGGAAGGGCGGGCCTGCCCCCAGAGCCCTGACCTCAGCAGCTGCACTTGGGCCAGCCCCGGGTGGCCATGAGATCCGTCACATCTGTGAGTGGGAAGCAGACGTGGCTCCCTCGGCAGGCCACAACACCCCCGCTTCTGATCCAGCTTCCGGCTGATGTGCTGGGTCCCTGCACTCACGTGGGAGTCCCGGATGGAGCGCCTGGCCTGCCTGTGGGAGCAAGCCAGCAGGGTTAGGGCTCCGACTCTCTCTGCCTTTGGATTGGTCAGTGTTCTGGAACAGTGGCTCTCTCCCGGGCCAGCGAAGCAGCGTGAGCCGCACAACGGGGGGCCCTCCCCAGGCACGTCGGCCGTGCCCCTGGCCGCTGCAGGCGGTCACCATGCTCTACTCTGCCTTGGCAGCTCTCGCTGTCCCCGGTGAAGCTGGCTGAACTCCACTCGGATCTCAAGATCCAAGAGAGGGACGAGCTCAGCTGGAAGAAGCTCAAGGTCGAGGGCTTGGACGAGGACGGGGAGAAGGAGGCCCAGCTCGTGCACAACCTCAACGGTACCCCTGCGCGCCACACCCCTCAACCCACCTGGGGCTCCCCGAGTGCCCGTGGCCAACCCGAGCTGGAGGGGGGACGGGGAGAAGGAGGCCCAGCTCGTGCACAACCTCAACGGTACCCCTGCGCCTGGGGCTCCCCGAGTGCCCGTGGCCAGCCCGAGCTGCTGGTGGGGGAAGCCTGGAATCCACAGTGGGCTGTCCAGGTGGAGTGGGATTTCAGAGATCCCAGCTCCAGGAGCCCCCGGCCCCCACTCCTGAGGCAGAGCCGGGGGGCGCTCAGGAGCGCTACCTGGAAAGCTACCTCCCAGGGCCTGGTGGGACCAGCTGGCGGCCCCCTTTGCTGAGCCCCTGCCCATGGGTGCCAGGCTGGTCTGTGAGGAGGGTGCACAGGAGGGACCCCAGGGCTGCACCTGTCAACCCGCCAAGTCCCCCCGGGGTGGGGAGGGGATTTGTTCTCACACATGCTGAGTGACCCCTGGGAAGGAAACTTCCAGAACATCTGACACGTGCTCCATGGGTCTCCTCTGCAGTGATCCTGGCCAGGTACGGGCTGGACGGCAGGCAGGACGCGCAGGCTGTGCACAGCAACGCCCTCGAGGACAGCACCCTGGACGAGGGGCTGGACGACCCCCGGCTGGAGAAGCTGTGGCATAAGGTGTTCAGGGCCAGGCAGCTAGGCCCACCGCACGGGCCTCCATGCGCGTGTGTGTCCTGGGGGTCGGCTGCCGGGACTCGTACCTGTCATGTCTCATCCGGCTGTCACCGCAGCCAGGAGGCCCATGGGGGATGCTGAGGGGAGCAGCCAGGGCCACAGTCCTGCCCTCCCTGGGTCCTTCTGCCACCCACAGCTGCCCGGCTTTGTCACTGTCCTCCTCACAGGCATAGCCCTGGCCAAGACCTGGGCCCAATTCCGAGGGCAGGTGGGCGGGGCCTGAGGGTGCTGAGTGCAGGTATGCTTCCCTCCCAGGCGAAGACCTCAGGGAAGTTCTCCCGGGAAGAGCTGGACCGGCTGTGGCGGGAATTCCTGCACCACAAGGACAAAGTGCAGGAGTACAACCTGCTGCTAGGCATGCTGAGCCAGACAGAAGGTGGGGGGCGGGCTGGGCGGGGCAGAAGGTGCTGCACCTGCTGGGGTGGGCTGGGCTGGACAGAAGGGGCCGACCTGGGTTGGGGATGAGGGGCTGCCCCTGCTCAGGCTCCCACCTGGGTTGGGGTGGGAAGGTGATGTGATGGCGCAGAGGTCAGAGCAGACAGCGCAGGCCAGCAGCACAGCCTCCTCGTGAAGCTTCCGTAGTGTTCCACACAGGACCCTCCCCAGGAATGTGATTTTTCTGGGAAAAATCCGAGCAACTGGTGCTAACCACTGCACACTGGGGACAGCCTGGAATGCAGTGTCTGCCCCCAGGGGCCAGGCCTGAAGGGTGCCTGGAGCTCTGACTCTGTGTGTCACTCCTGCAGGGGACCTGTGATAAGATGGCCATGTCCTGAGGCAGCCGGGGGTGTGAGAAGGCTCTGCTCCTGTCGCCCACCTTGGTTATCCCGTGGGAATGTGGCAGAGGCCAAGCTCGGACGTGACCGAGCTGGGCAGACAGCGCGCGTGCTGCCGGGGGCTCACGGGCGTGTCTGCTTCCGGCTCCACAGAGTTGCAGACCAACGCCATTGGCGCGGCTGAGCCGAGCCCTGTGCCCAGCGAGAGCCGGCACCGGGAGCTGAAGGACCGGATGCGCAGCATCAACCAGGGCCTGGACCGGCTGCGGAGGGTCAGCCAGCAGGGCTACGGTGCCGACGGCCAGGCCGGTGAGCCCGCTGTCCCCGCACTCCCCCGCCCCAGCACCTCTTCCCTTTTGCTCCCTGCACTGGAGCCTGCGCCACCTTGACCTGCAGGGTCCAGGGGGCTGACTACTATGCAGGAACACCTGGCCACCATCACGTGCCCTGACCTGAGCTGCCCCTTGCCAGTCGCACATGCATAGGGCAGTGGCTGGGGCCTCAGGAGCGGGCTATACACTGGGTGTATGCAGTGACCCCTCCCCCTGCTGTGCCAGCTGCTGGCACCTGTGGGTCCCTGTCCTCATCCCCCACCCTCTGCCTACACCTCTGCTGGGCGCTGGCTGGGGCCCCAGGACGCTTCGCTCTTGCGCAGACTTCGAGGAACCCCGGGTGCTGGAGCTGTGGGACCTGGCCCAGTCGGCCAACCTCAGCCGAAAGGAGCTGGACTCGCTGCGGGTGAGCACGGGGCCACTGAGGGGGCTCAGGAGGGAGGAAGCCTGCAGGAGAGGCCACTGGGCCGGGCGACCTGGCCACCCTCCCCGAGAGCCCAGAGTCACACAGGAGGGGGCTGGGGCTTCCCCGCTAGGGCCAGACACCTCTACTAAGAACCTTGGAAGCCAAGGTGGGTGGGGCCAAGACCAGGAGGGTGACCCTCAGGGGGGTCAGATGCGGTCACAGGCTGAGCCTGGGAGAGGACAGGCTCTGGGGCTGGCAAGTCCCTCAAGGTCACCTGCTGCTGGGGGACAGAGCAGGGGTGAGGCCGCCGCCTGCTGCGGGAGAGACAGAGCGGGGTGAGGCCGCCACCTGCTGCGGGAGAGACAGAGCGGGGTGAGGCCGCCGCCTGCTGCGGGAGAGACAGAGCAGGGGTGAGGCTGGCGCCTGCTTGCAGGAAGAGCTGAAACATTTTGAGGTGAAGTTGGAAAAGCACAGCCATTACCAGAAGCAGCTGGAGCTGTCGCATGAGAAGCTGCGGCATGTGGAGCGCCTGGGGGACCAGGAGCACCTGCGGCGCAACCAGGAGAAGCATGCGCAGCTGGAGGAGCGGACCAAGGAGCTGGGCTACAAGGTGGGGGACCGAGGAGCTGGCCTACAAGGTGGGGCCCTCGCGGGCAAGTGAGACAGAGCTGTAGATGGGCCCTGGATGCCCCCCGCCGGTTGGTCCACCAGAGTGCCAGGTGCTGCTTGAACTCCAGGTACAGCCTGACAGATCCTGGGCCCGGCACAGTGGGGCGTTTGTGCTTGGGTCACCCCTCTTGGGGAGGAGGTGTCTGAAGGAGCCACGGCCTGGGAGCCCTTGGGTGGACCCCGCTGATGGCCACCCTCTCCCCCTACCCCTGGCAGGTGAAGAAGCACCTTCAGGATTTGTCCAGCAGGATCTCAAGAGCTCGGCACAATGAACTGTGAGGGCGCCAGGCGGCCAGCATGGAGGAGGCGGCCCAGCCGAGGAGGTGAGGGTGGCAGGCTGCTCCCGGCAGGAAGACTGACCCCAATGCTGGACAAGGCATGTTCCCCACCTGCCGGATGAGGCGTGTCCCCACCTGTGGTGGGCCATCTGTGGTGACGGGCCACGCCCTGCCGCACTGTCCCCTGTGAGGACCTGGCTAGGCAGTGGGACCACATGTCTGCCAGTCGTTGTCTGCCCTGAGATGCCATGTACAGCGCCTTCCAAATACATGCGTGTGGACCCTTCGTGCCTGGTCTCTGGGCTGCGAGCTCTGTGGGCACTGTGGGCGAGGTGTACCCACTGGCCTGCCCACCCCACGTCATTTCCCGCAGGAACTCTAGCAGTTGAGAAGTGGGGTGCAGAGGAGGTGGGGGCTCAAGAAGCCGGGACCCTTGCCTCAGACCCCACATCTGCTGGGCTGGCCAGCCCCTGAGATGGAGCCCAATATGACCTGTTGGGAAGGGCCGGGCCGGCTCCAGCAGTGGTGTGTCGGAGCCGTGATCACAGCAGGACAGCCTGGACACGCAGCTGACGGTGACGGAGCGCCCAGCACCCGGCTCGTAGCACCCCACGGACCCCTCAGTGCAGTCTTCACATAGCGTCTGCTGGCTGGCGGCCGTACTCTCCGTGTCACCAAAACTGACTCACCCATTGCTGGCATGGGCGGGTGTCCTGGGGTCTGCGTGCTAAGGCGGTGCAGACTGTCCCCACCCACCTTGGCTACCAGCCTGCTTTCTGACCCTGGCACTTGTCTCGTATTCTGATCCAGCCTTGTGCTGGGAGCTGGGAAAGCAGCCGAAGACACCCCAGCACCCACAGGGGAGACCTCAGCCTGGCACCGCGGCAGCTGTTGGTGTCCAGGAAGTAAACCAGCAGACAGCAGCTCTGCGCTTCCACCTGTCCAGTGAGAGACGCAGCCTGGGCTCGGTTTCCGGGGCGTGGGGCCTCGGCAGCGTCCTCCGGGCCTCCCTGGTGCAGTGCAGTCTTGCAGCTCAGGGTTCAGGACGGGCAGGGGTCCCGGAGAGGGGCCGTACCTGGCCCTGCCCACAGGGAGGGGGTGAGTGGGGGCTTCCTGCTGCCTGTGCAAGCCCATGTGTGACGATACGTGAGGTCACAGCCCTCGTGGGCAGGTGCAGGAGGCGGCCGGCTGCCCGCACGCACCAAGGGAGGGTGACAGCCGCTGCCCGGGTCTTTTCACATCCACCCTGCCTGACGCCTGCCTGCAGGTGCTGATCTGGGGTTGTGTGTACCCAGGAGCTAGGCGCATTTCCAGGGGTGCACATACCCCAACATCCCCACCTGGGGCTGGGTGGGGCCAGCAGCCCAAAGGCACACAGGCAGGGAGTGGGGATGCCATCAGGGTCATAGCCAGCGGGGAGGGCTGTTGGCAGCTCCTGACCCCCAGAGCCACACTGGCCGGTGCCTGTGCCTCCGGCCTGACGCTGCCTCTCCAATGACCGTACCACCAGCACATTGCCCCCGCCACCTGGCTTGGTCCCAGCATAGGCTGCTGGGGAAGGGGGTGTGAGTGTACCCATCCTGGCCACATGTCGCTCTTCAGGTGGGTGTTTCCTGCCCCTTGGCGTCTGCCCACAGGAGGGCCCAGTGCCCCTTGGCGTCTCGCCCACAGGAGGGCCGAGACCTGGCCAGTCACAGGACAGCAGCCGGCCACGGGTAGACATCCGACTCCCACACGGGCCCTCACCCTCACCTTGTGAGGAACCTGCTGGGGCAGGGGGACAGTGCAGAGGAGATGGAGGCATGGGCATGCGCATTTATTCAGCTGGCTCGTCCCGCATACACTAAGGACACAGCACAGGCCGGCCGGTCGCTCTTTGCCTGACTCCGAGCTACAGCGTCAAGGGAAGGGGGTGATGTCTCCACCTGGGGGGCCGCCCCGGGCCCGCCGAGGCCGTGATGACTTGTCCAAGCTAGAGAAGAGAGGTCAGCCTGGACTCCAGGCTTGGGTGGCTGCCTCCAGCCACTCGCCCAGCACAGTCCCAGCCGTGCGCTCCGTGAGGCTCAGAGCGGGGCTCTGCTCCGTCCATGCTGCTGCTCCAGCTCCCGCAGCCGCTCCTGCCGGGCCTGTGCGTGCTGGGCGCCCACACGGTGCGCCGTTTCCATGGCTGTGATGTCGATCTGGGCGTAGCGGGAGGCTCCTGCTCCTGTGAGGGTGGAGTGAGCGTGCATGCTGGGCAGTGGGCGTGCGTGGGAAGGGCAGCCCGCCCTGGCCCAGCTGGGCCCTGCCGTCGGGGGACACCTACCTCGGACCCCCACACTTGCCTCCTGGAGCTCCAGCCCCAGGTAGTGCAGCTGTTTTCGGCCCGAGGGGCTGACGGGCAGGTTGGCATAAGTGGGCGACTCCGACCCCGGGGAGCCTGTGGAGAGAAGACCCAAGATCTCCCTTTTCCTGTCCTGCCCCCGTGGCATGTTCCTGCGTGACACAACCCCTGGGCCCAGCCCGCTGCATGGCACCTGGCAGCCCTGTGTCCCCCGGGGGAGCCCCTCTGAGGTGAGGGGACCTGTGTCTGCCTCCCCCTGGCTCCTGGCCTGGACTTTCCTCCCCTCCTGGCACAGGCAAGCTGGTAGCCCTGGGCCAAGGCCTCTATGTGTCATGTGTGCTGGAGGACATGGGCCGTCCACGCAGCTCCCCGGAATAGGTGCTCACTCAGGGCTCCACTACCTCGCCCACCGCCCCGTCACACACCATGCCCAGGGCTTGCCTCGTCAGCCCCGCTCCCAGCCCGCTCCTCGCCGCAGGGAGCTGGGCTCTGCAGCCTACCTGCGTGTGCCATCTCCAGGCCGAGGGCTGCCACTGCTCCCTAGACAGGGAGAGCACGGATCAGTGAGTCCCCCACCTCCCCTCAGCCCCACCTGGGAACTCAGGAGTGACAGGCTGGGGTCAGTGAGCGGGGCCAGTCCGGGCCCCTGATCCAGCTGACCGCCCAGTTGGGGAGTTGGCGGCACGTGCCTGTTTGTAAGTCTGTTGTGGTTTGATTGTAAAGGTGGAAGAACGGAGAGGGGCCCGCCGTCGGCTGGTCCACTCCCCAAGCGTCACCACCCACGCTCCCACATGGGCAGCAAGAGCCCGGCACGTGAGCCTGCTGCCTTCTGGGGTCTGCCTCGGCTGCGATCAGACGCATGGCCAGCACTCCAGGCTCTGACAGGGGGCATGGGTATCCCTGACCATGGGGCTGCAGTGGGCAAGGAGCCCTGAGGCTGGAGGTGAGCTCTTGGCCTCCCCACCAACCCCAGCCCCGACCAGAGCAGCGGGTGCTGGTCCCAGCCAGATGCAAGCTCACACCAACTGTGGATTCCAGGACAAGAAACTGAGGGCCTTGGGGCAGTCTGGACCAGGGGCACAGCTGGCACCCAGGGAGGCCCTTTGCAGGTATGGGCAGTGGGTGAAAAGGCAAGGGGGCCTGGGGCCAGATCAGCGGGTGGGTGCTGAGGGCCCGGGGAAGCTGGGGCCTCCACCCAAAGTGAGGACACGTGGTGGCAGTGCTCCGACCGTGTGAACACAAACACTCCCCAGAGGCCACTTCCTGCGCTGAGCCAGGCTCCCTTGGCCGGGGGCTGGGGCTGGTGGTGGGAGGAGACAGGTGGCCCCTGCCAGGCCCCTGGGTGTGTTTGTGACAAGCCACCCACACTCACACCATCACGTCATCTCTTACACGCGTTGCACATGTTCCCACGTCACCTCACACTCCCAATGTTGCCTTGTGTTCTTGCGTCATGTTGTGTCATGTCGTCTCACGTTACATGTGTGTTCTCTGTGTCCCACATCACACCTTGCACGTGTTGTCACATGTCCTTGCATGTTGCATGTCACGTCATCTCACACACGTGACCTGCGAACCTCCCTGGGTAGCCCTGGGGGCAGGTTCCCCGAGAGTTGGAGGAGCCTGAGGCTCGCGTGTGAAGATGTGCTGGGGCCTCACGGCGAGTGCGGGTCACTGTCGCTCAGCCCGACCCCCATGGCCAGCCCTGCCTGCAGCAGCCACGTGCTGGGCCCCATCCCTGGGCAGGCCAGGGAGGACCCCAGCAGGCATCCAGGACTTCACAAAAACACCACACACGTGTGGGGACACACAGGCACATGCATGGGCACACAGCACACACATGGGCATGCCAAGGCGCTCGCAGGCACTCGTGCGCTCCCGGGCGCTGGGGCCCTGAAGCAGCCTGAGTGGGGCCGTCCACCGTGGTCCGGGGCGGGGCTGGCCACAGGGAAGAGGACGAGGCAGTAAGGAAGGAGTGTTTTATTTCCAGTCTGGAGAGCGTACAGACAGTGCCCACAGGGAAGGCAAAGATGGCCCAGGTGCAGGTGGCCAGGGACCCCACTGACACCCCCAGCTCCCAGCCCCTGCGGGCGCTTCCCGGGTCCCTGGGGCACGCCAACCCCTGCAAGCCTGGGCCCAGGGGTGGGCAGTGCAGGGCGCCCAGCCTTGTTGCCCAGCCCCCTGAGCCTCCTTACCACAGGAGCCCACCCATGGTGCCAGGGGTTCGAAGCCATTGCCCAGGCCCGCTGCAGGGGAGGGGCCCTGGTGGCCAGGACCAGGCACAGCGGGCCAGCCAGCAGCCGCCCCTGTGGGCGGGACACGAAGGACAGGCTGACCCCCGGCCTGCCCTGCCCGGGGCCTTGCCCCTCCTTGAGGAGAGTACCCCTAGGGTCGCCCAATCTTGTGGCTTCTCCAGGCGGGGCACCCTCTCTGCGCGGCCCTGTCCGTGGCTCTCAGCGGGGGGACTTTACCTTGAGGCCTCCACAGACTGGACACGCGGCAAAGAAAGCTGGCGGGGACCCGCCTGCCGCCCAGGGCTCTCCAGGGGCTGCACCTGGCGGCTCTGCCCCGCTGCCCACAGCCGCCTCCGCCGTCGACTGTCCCCGACGTCTCACGCCCGGCCAGCCAGGGGGGCCCGCGGCGGACGTCTGGCCGCCCGGGTCCGTGGCCGTGGCGGTGGTCGCGCCGTCGTCAGCCCCGCCCGGCACGGGGGCGCAGCTCTGGTCCCTGGGCCCGTGGCGCAGGCTGCGGGGCGTGTCGTAGTGCGGCCGCAGCGCCGCGGGCACCTGGTACTCGGCCGCCCCAGGCGGGCAGCAGCAGAAGCCGGGCTCAGGCGCCCCGGCGGCGGGCTGCAGGCTGAGCAGCGAGCCCAGCTCGTCGGCCAGGCTGCTGCCGGCGCAGGAGGAGACGCTGCCGCAGTAGGAGGAGCGGCTGCCCGTGGCGATGCCGCTATCCGAGGAGCTCTGGCGGCCAACCTCCTGCAGTGGCCGCGGCCGCAGCGGCCTGGGCGCAGGCCTCGAGGCGCCGGGGGCCAAGGCGTCCCCGGGGGCCTGGGCGCCCGCCGGTCCCGACCCCTCCTGCGACGAGGACTGCTCCGGCCACGTGCTGAGCCGGCTGCTGCCGCTGATGTCCGAGTGACTGGCCTCTGAGGAGGAACTGGACAGGCTCCGGTCGTCCCCTGAGACACAGCAGGGAGAGGCGCTGGGGCTGCCTGCCCGGGGGGTCCCTGCAGACTGGGCATGCCTCCACCGCCCCTTGGCCAGCGAAGCCAATGCAAGGACCCCCGATGTGGGCAGATGGAGCTGAGAGCCCAGCAGCCAGAGGGGCGCCCATGGCCAGCCCTGGCCCTACCTCCGCTTCCCGGACGCCCCGACTGGGACAGCAAGCTGAGCCGTTTCTCCAGCTGCAGGGCCTCCTGGGCCCCCCGCTCTGCCATCGGCAAGGGTCCCCCCGGGCTGGGGTCTGTGGAACAGAATCGCATCGGTGAGGGGGTGGCCATCTTTTCGCTCACCAAACCCCGGGCTGACCAGCCACTTCCTCAGCCCCGCAGGCCTCTGTCATCCCTCCCTGTGTCTGCCAAGCTGGGCCCATGGAGGTTCACCCGGTTCTCGGCCTGCTGACACTGCCAGGCCCCTCCCACAGCGTGTCCGGGGAGCACCGGCCCAGCCAGCTCTGGCCTTTGCATCCAGGTGGTGGGGACCAAGGGGCTGCCCGTGCTGGGCCATGGGCACAGCACCAAGCTCAACAGGGGACTTCCAAGATCCCTCACTGACCAGGGGGCATTGGTGTGGGACGTGGCCACCACCCCACCCGCCATCAGCAGCCCAGTGCCTATGTGGCGGGAGGTCAGGAGGACCAGGGTCCCCCCACACCTGGGCAGCACCTGCCAAGCACCCCTGCCAGCCACCACTCTTGTGATCATACTGCAGGGTCAGCCCTTGGTCAGCCCACCAGCCATCACGGCCAGCCCGGTGCCTGCTGCGGCGCTGGTCATATGCCCTGGTTGAGCCTCCCCAGGAACCCAGCACATGTCCCCCACGCACCTGGTGAAGGCAGGGTGCGCCTGGGGGAAGAAGCCAATAGCCACTTGCAAGCCCTGATGCCCACGCGCCACAGAGACCCCTGTGGCTGCAGGGCAGGAAGACACCAGCAGGGGCGCTGCTGCGCTGTCACAGGGCAGCCTTTTGGGGTGTGGGGCTGGCTGGGTGCCCTCCATGGAAAACGGGGTGAGGGGGCAACGGAGTTCTGCCTCCCGGGCAGCACCCTCCCGTTGTCCCCCAGCGGCCACGCCCTCAGAGCTCTGCCTCCCTGGGGCGCACACCCAGCACCCTCCCGCTGCCCTCAGCACACCTGGCAGGACTGGCCGCAGCCCGAAGGGGCCCTTGGTAGGGGAGATGCCACGCACGATGCAATCAAAGAGAAAGCTGATCTGCTCCCCTTCCGCTGAGGACAGGAAGAAAACCCCGGCCCCTGCAGAGGGAGGACAGGGATGTGGGCTGAGCCTGCTCCCCGCCCCATCCCACCCCACGTGCTCTGAGGCGCCCCTGCTGCAGGGTAGGCACCAGGAACCCATGACAAACCCCAGGTCAGATCCGACTTTCCTTAGCCACTGCCCCACCAGGTGACAAGACCACCACACCACACCCATGGCGACCCCCTCTGTCCAGCCATCCAGCTGCCTGGGCTCACAGTGTGGGTACACTCCCTGAACACATGTGCCCCAGGCACTGGCTCTCCCCAGTCCACTCAGCAGCAGGGGGCAGCGCCTAGAGCCGGGCAGAGGGACAGGGGCCAGGTGCTGGGCCTCCAGGCCTGGAGCCTGCGCAGTCAGCAGGGAGCCGCGCCCACAGCCCACGTGGGCCCAGGCGCCCGGCCGGCGGCCTCCCGCTGGGCTGAGCCAGGGTGAATGGAATCCCTCCTGGTGAGTGAATGGGGAGGCCCCGCTGGCTGGGCACGTGGCAGCCAGCCGGTGCCCAAAAAAATGCAGGCGTGCAGGGCACAGCCTGGATTCCAAGGGGATTGGGCTGGCCCCTGGGGCCCTGCTGCACCCCGCAGTCTAGGGGCAGGGGCAACCAGAGCCACAGCCACATGGACAGGATGTGGACCTGGCTTGGAGCAAGGGGCTATGCAAGCCAGAGGGCAGTCTTGGGAGGGGTGGGCCAGGCTGCCTTGCCTGCCAAGCCACACAGTCGGTCGCCCCCTGCCCCCTGCTCCACCCCCAGCCACCGGCTGGCACTCTCAGCCTGGGCCTCTGATCCCAAGCTCAGGCAGCTGGCAGCAGCTGAGGACAGGCAGTGCCCAACTATAAAAAACCACATTACCTAGGAGAGTGGAGCCTGGAGCCACTGGCATTCCCCGCCACACTCGCCCAAGCTGGGGCCAGCACAGATCCTAGGAGCACGGCTGACAGCCAGGCCTGGCCCACTGAGCTGGTCTCAGAGTCAGGCTGCCCTCCAGGGCTTACAGCCCCCTCACTGTTCCTGCCACCACCCACCCCAAGCTCCCCAGGTGCTCCTGGGCTGTGGGACACACCTGTACCACCCCCGGCCTCTCATGAGACCTGACTCCAGACACGAGAGAGGCCCCTTCGCCGGGCACCCGCCTGGCCCATCCCTGTCTGTCCGCTGCCCCCACTCCTCTCACCCGGCTCGATTCTCTGTGCCGGGGATGGAGCAGAGTAGCCCTGCCTGGCCCGGCCCATGCCCCTCGGTGGCAAGTGGAGTCCAGTCCCTCCCTCTCGCCAGCCCTGGCAGCACAGCTTCCACCAGAGCCTCTAGAGACCTACACCTGCTGAGGAAGCCCCCTGCGCACCCCCAAGTTCCAGGCACGCCGCCGTCACCCTCCACTTCTGAGTCCTCCATGCCTGGACCTGTCCCTGGGGAGACAGCCAAGCCAGGGCCTTCCCAGGACCTCATCCCAGCTGCCTGGCCTCTGGGGCAAATGTGGCCAGGGCCACAACCCCCCACCCTGCCTCCATGGCAGGTCTAGGCACCCTGAGCTGCACCAGAAGCTTCTGCCCACCCTGGAGCGGGTGCCCAGGGCTTCTGCAGGTGCAGGGAAGCTCCGAATGCCAAGGGGAGCTCAGTGGGGGCTGTCCAGGTGGAGTGTGACCTCACAAGAGAGGCCTGAGAGATGCACAGGGGAGGGGCAGGGCAATCTGGGTGCACCCAGGGCCACCAAATGCCACTCACTGCTCCGAGGACAGCCTCCCCCTCACACTGCTGGGGCCACAGGGCCAGCAGTGCCCGTGGCTAGCTCCAGGCTCTGGCAGTGGAACGCAGCCCTCTCCCTGACCCAGGGCCCCTGGTGAAGGGACCAGCATGAGGCAGCAGTGGGATTCCCAGGAGCTGGGCAGGGTACCTGCATCCAGCTTTCATGGGTGGAATATGGACAGTGGCAAGGGGGCCCACGCCCCCACGCTCTGCGACCAGTCATGCACAGAGCATCAGTACTTACAGTAGCCACACCTGGTCCCGCCTTCGAAGATGAAGCCGCCGGGCACGGCGCCATAGCGCCGCAGGTCCGACAGCTTCCACTGGCCCGTGACGGCCGGGGGGATGTCCCTGGCCAGCGTGAGGGCGTCATTGCAGAGGTGTAGGCTGGCTGGGCCACTGTCCAGCTTGGTGCCCGGAGCCACCGTCACGTGGAACCTGTGTACTGAGGCCGGCGGGGGCAAAGGCATCACGGAGGCAGGCAGGCGGCCACACTGCCCACGGGAAGCCAGTGAGCGCTCAGGCACCTGAGGGAGTCCCAGCAGGACTCTGACCACCCGCCCCTGCCTCCTCCCAGCCGGGTGGGACCCTGTCCACAGAGCACCCACCCCTCGGACAGCTGGCAGGCCCCATCTCACAGATGGGTAAGCTGAGGCCTGGTCTCAGGTCAGCCTGGGGCCCTATCACAGCCCAGCATGTGCACTGGACACTAGTGAGCCCGTCTCTCTCCCACCTGATCCCAACACCCCTACACAGGCCCCAGATCACCCACTCCCACCACAGAAGGAAGTGCAGTCCATGCAGGCCAGGCCTCGCCCCACTTACCCTCTCCCAGCGCGTAGCAGATGCGGGCGTCCCAGGCGCACATGGCCTCCCGGCTGTCAAAGCCCAACATGACGGCCTGGGACAGGCAGACGATGGCCAGCGTGTGGGCCAGACCCTCGTAGGGCAGGCCGGGCTCCAGGCCACAAATGTGCTCCAGGGCCACGCTGGCCCGCTCCGGCAGGCCCCGCGCGCGCTCCGCCTTGTCCTTGTAGACCAGCATGAGCAGGCAGTCTGCAGGAGAGCGCTCATTAGGGCTCCAGGCTCAGCCCACCCAGTGTGTATGCCCGCCTCCCACCAGGCTGACGGCTGGCACCCTGGGCTGAGCTCGCCTTCCAGACCCTGCAGGGCATCTCCGTGTTCCCAAGTGCCCAATGTCGACTGTCACGGCTGTCAGGGTCACTCCAACACAGCCAGGCCCAGAACACTCCCACCGCAGTCCCTGGGGGCAAAGCACGGGGCCCTGGCACCCCAGGCCATGGCCAGGAGTGGGGGTCAGTAGGGCGTGGGTTTGAGCCAGATGCAAATGCCTGCCTGAGGGAGGGGCCACACACGAGGCGGCCCACAGGCTGAAGGCGGCCAGGGAGGCGGACGGAGGCCGAAAGAGCACACAGGGTGCGGGGAGCAGAGCCCGGCCCTGCCCCTGGGGCAGTGCAAGTGAGAGTTTGAGCAGACACCAGGCCAGGGTGGCGCCCGGGCAAGCGCAGGGGCCCGGCTGGTGGACCGTCATGACCTTGGGCACTCTGAGTCCTGGGCCCACCAGGTGGTGGCCGGAGCAGGCCCGGGGCCCCCCTGGACAGGGCTACAGGTCCCACAGCCAGAGGCCATGGCATGCCCTGCTCGGCCCCAGCAGCTGCTGACCTCGGGGAGGCGCCTGCTTGCCCACCTGCAGGACGAGCACCAACCTCGCCCACCCACATGGCCACTTGTCCTCAGCCCTGCCCCAGGGCTTCCCGCTCTGCCCCGTGGGCCCTGGTACCCCGGGGCATCCGGCATCCTTCCCTATAGCCCTGGCCGGCAGTCCTCCCCGGGCCTCACACTCTGCCCTGCCGTGGGCTCTGGCAGGACCAGGCAAACCTGGTTCTGAGCCCCCCTGCCTGCTCCCACCGGGTCCTTCTGCATGCCTATGCCCCGAGGAGCCCCTGCTGGGGAGCCCGCAAACTGCCCTCTCCTAGGTGGCTGGGGTTAAGTTCAGGATCCCCACATAAGTCGTCCCGGGTAGCAGTGACCAGCGACCACGTGGACACAGAGGGCCGCCTGTGAACCCCGACCCGAGGGGCAGCCTCAGAGCCCAGAGGTGAGTTTCCACAGTGCTGGATCCGCCACCTGCTTTTCCCCTGCGTCTGGTGGGGGGCACAGCAGCCCACGGCTGGAGCCCAGCAGCTGCTCCTGGCCCTGGCCGCCAGCGCCCCAGCCCATGTGGCGGCACGAGGCAATTAGCAGCTACCTGCTGGCAGGGTTAGGCCCTGAGCAGCCTGCCTGCAGGGGCCATCCGGGCCAGCCCGGACCACCCACGGCACAGAGCCTGAACCCTCGGGGGGGTTCTGCCCAGCAACCCGCATTGCTCACTCCCCCACAAACGTATCCAGCACAGGCTGGCGTTCACACTCCCCCTCATGCACACTTGGATACTCACACTCTGACACACTCACTCAGGTACACACACACTCATAATGTATACACTGGTGCCCCCACATGGCACACTTGCTCACATACATGTGCAGTATACCCAAGGCCCTTCCACACTCACCCCTGCCGTCACTGGAGCTCCAGCAGGGCGACAGGCAGGCTGGACCACCAAATATCTGAGAAATGGGTATGAACCCCAAGCCTACGCAGGCCTGTCTACGCCCAGCCCAGGGTTAGCCAGCAGCCCCAGGCTGTCCCCTGAGCCGGGGCACTCCCTGCACCCTGGGCCTTGGTCTGACCCCACCTCCTGCACACACTTCCCCAGAGCTCCCCCTCGTCCCACAGGGATGCTGGCCAGATGCAGACAAGTTAGCAAGCAGAGCCAGGGCCAGCAGGAGGGAGCGAGTGACGCAGGAACACCCAGGGCAGGATCCCGGAGCCCGGGGCTGTCCCCCGAGGGGCAGAGGGGCAGAGGGGAAGCGCTGCTGGGGGGCAGAGCCAGGGTTCGTCCTGGACACACAGGGCTGAGCCCATCAGACCCCAGGCTGCGCAGCAGGCAGGCGGCTGGGCGGGCTGCGGTAGATGTAAAAATAACTCAGGAGTCATGAGCTCATCCAGGCTGTGGGGAGGGCCTTCACGGGGGCGGGAGGGGAGAAGAGGGAGAAGACGGAACATGAGGGAGGGAGGAAGCTCTGGTCAGCTGAGGGACAGAGTGGACCACGGTCCATGTTCACGCGGGACAGGGAGGAGGTGCCGGAGCCACTGTGGGGTTTGTCCCTCAGATGTCACAGCGACCTTGAGGCAGGTGCCGGGGCAGTGGGCGAGAAGAGAGTCCAGGCCTGCTTTGGGCCAGGAGACAGGTGCTCGCATCCCACCTGCTCCACCCAGGTGGGATGTGTGGGGCCATGCTGCGGAGGGAGGCAGGCACGCAGCCCCAACAAGGATCCTCCCAAGGCCTTGCCCTGGGATAGAGCCCACAGCCGCCCAAACAGCCTGCATGTTCTCATGCCCGCCTTACGGGAATGGGGCTGGTAGCTGTGGGATCCAGGGTCCCCAAACAGCACAGCACAGCTCGGCCAGCTGGGGGACTCACAGGATGCGTGGTGGGCAGGCTTGGGCCTCTCCCTTGCCACGCTCCTGTACCCAGAGACCCTGAGTTTGGGGAGCTGACAGCAGGGCAGACAGTGGGACCTAGGGAGGCGCAGGGAGAAGCTCCTCAGCCTGGGAGCTGACCCCGCAGCTAGCCGTGCAGGGATGCCCCAAAGCTCCAGACCATGTCCGAAGGAACTCTCTCCATTGGCCACAGCCCCGGGGCAGCACCCCAGCCCACAGCACAGCAGCTTGCACTGGGCTTCAGGCAAGAAGCAGGGGGTGGGACAGGGTCCTGGGACGCCCCCCAGGCTGTCTGCAGGAAGGGGAGGTGGGGCCTGGGAGTTCCTCAGGGCCAGGCAGGGGAGGACAGGGCAGGAAGCAGCAGTTTTGTCAGAAGGAAGAGGTGCAAGGAACTCAGCTGGGGCAGCTCGTCACTGGGGACCCCCAGGGCTAAGGTGACCCCACTCCAGGGGCTGCGTCTGAGCTTGCGGGGCCTGCATGGTGAGACCATGGGACATGGATACTGACAGGACACAGCCAGCCAGGGACTGGGCACCCTCTGCCTCACCACCTCACCCCTGCCTCCCTCCACTCTGCCCCTGCCCCCCTCTGCCTCACCTCTGTCTCCCTCCGCCCTACCCCTGCCCCCTCCACCTCACCCCTAGGTCCCCTCCCACCTCACCCCATGCCCCTCCCACCTCACCCCTGCTCCTCTGTCCTACCCTGCCCCCTTCCACCTCACCACACCCCTGCCTCCTCCATCCTACCCCTGCCCCGCCCCCTCCACCTCACCCCTGCCCCCTCCCACCTCAACCCTGCCCCTTCCACCTCACCCCTGCCCCCTCCCTGCTCTGTCTGCCTGTGCCCCCACCTCCCTCTATATTTCACAGGAGAGCAGCTCACCCTCGCAGGTCCCGGGTGCAGGAACCCCACATCTTCAGGTCCAGCCAGCACCCCTTTCTCCCACCCCAGGTTCCACCTGTGGATACTCTTGTGGGCAGGGCAAGGGCAGCTGTCCCTGCAGCCTTCTCCACCCAGCCTCCGCTCACCCCTGAGCACCAGGACCCGGGGACCTGCCCCCAGCCCACCAGAGCCTTTGGCCACGGCCCTGGCTGCCCCTTCTCCCAGTGGGACAGTCCTCTCCGTGCCCCTATGCCAGCGCCCAGAGGTCCAGGGCCACCCCCTCCTCAGCTCGGGCCTGAGCTGAAAGCCCCGCCTGTCCCAGGCTCCAGGACGCAGCCCGCCGGCAGCCCAGGCTCCCGAGCTGCGCTGCCAAAGCCCGCCACGCCCACGGCCCGGGGCGGACCGCACGTGCACCGTGCACTCCAACAACACCAGGGGCGTCGGGAGGGGGCCCCTCTCTTAACCCGGGCGAGTAGAAGCCTCCTCCCTGGGACACCCACGCCGCGCCCCTGTCGCTCCCGGGCTCTGAGCGTCGCCCACGCGAGCCCACCTCGCGAGGGCACAAGAGCCTCGCGGAGGACTGGGGCACTGCGCGGGCCAGACACCCCAGCCCCTTCGGGCCTCAGTCTGCCCGCGGCCGGGAGGGGTGCGGGGCGCGCGCGGCCGCCTGGGCACTCTCCGGTTACGTGGGGCCGGGTCACAGCCGCTGTGTCGGACCGGCGGGGTCCGCGGGGCTCGGCGGGCAGAGCGACCCGCGCCCGCCCCGCCACGCCGCGCCGCGCGCTCACCTGCCACGGGCGACGGCTTGCGTAGCAGCAGCCACCTACTCTTCCACTGCGGGGACAGGGGGGCGTGAGCGGCCGCCCGCGCGCCCCCCACCCCGCCACCGCGCCGCGCCGCGCCCGGACCTTCTTGCCGTCCCGCAGCTTGACCTGGCCCTCCACCAGCGCCGCCTCGGTCATCTTCGGTCATGGTTCCGCCGCCTGCGCCCGCTCCGCGCCCGCGCCCCGGCCCAGGGTCACTTTGAAAATAGCTCCGGGAGGGCCCTGGCCGGGCCAGGAGGGCGGGGACCCGCGCGGCGCCGGGCGGGCGGGGCCGAGGCGTGGACACGCGCTCCGCGAGGCCGGCTGCCGGGCAGATGCGGACCCTCCGTCCTGTACTCCCTCCCACCGGCCCGCAGTGAGGGGCGCAGCAGAACCCGGCGGGGGCGCAAGCTCCTCTTCGAAGGGGGACCAGGAGGGCCAGGAGGCGCCGGGCTGGCGGCGCCCTCCCCCCGCCCCTCCCCCAGCCCAGGACCTCCCAAGCGCCCATGACGCCCATTGCACTGCCAGCATGCACCGGCTGATGGCCCCGGGTTTCCACGAGTTCTCCCAGCCCCTAGCCGGATTAGGGGGTGTTGCTCTGCCCTGCACCCCTTCCCTGAGCGTGGACTGTAAGTCTGGATTCCCTCCCAGGTCCTGCTGCCCCCGCGGGCTGCCCACCCCAAGCTCTCCCTGAGGCCAGCAGCTTTGGGGAGTCTGCCGGCCTCCTCCAAATGCCTCTAACCTAGGGTGTCAGGGGCAGTGCGATGTGCCCTGCCCATGGCAGCACTGAATCTATGACCCTGGGGTGAGGGGCCTGTCAGTGGGCACTGACCCTGGCCAAACTGGGGTCTGTCTCCTGCCAGAGGGCCGTGGCAGACTCCTGGTCCGATGGGTCTCTTACTGATGTATAGGTGGGCCCTGGAGGCAGCTCTGTGTCCCCTCCCCCAGCAGGCCGCTGGCTCTGTGCCCGCTCCCCCTCCCCCCATCACCTGTGCATCCAGCGCCCCTCAGGCCTTCTGCACAACAGTTGCTGGCCACAGAGCCCCATTCATGCTCCCGCCCAGCTCAGGCCTCCAGGGGACGGCTGGGACAGCCGGCGTGGAGTCGGGTGGCAGTCAGGGGCTGTAGCCTCGGCCACATCCGCTGCCCTGAGTGCCTGGCACGGGGAGGGGTTGGGCCAACTGCATTCCGCAGCCCTGGCTCTGGCCCAGGCCCCGTGGCCTATGGCAGCCGCACCTGTTCCCACGCTGGCCCCCAGGAAGTGCGGGCGCCACGGGGACTGACGGCTCCCTCCCCTGCCCCGTCCCCACTTGGCCCCAGGGCCTCGAGGCACACACAGCTTCCTGCTGGGGCTGAGAACGCCCTCTGTGACCGTGGGTGCGCTCCTGCCACCCCTGCCTCAGTTTCCCCAGCTGGCACAACCAAGCTCATTGGTTGAAGATGGACTCTGAGGTTCACCGGAAGGCTGCCTGCAGAGTGGAAAGGGCACGGCCCACGCCTTGGGGTGTGGCTGCCACCCCAGGAAGCCCGTGGCTGAAGCCACACTTGCAGCACTGACCTCACAACTATGGCTGCCATCCTGTGGCCACAACCAGCCTGGGGCGCCCCCTCAGCAGCCACCGCTCCTGCCACAGTGCCACCGTGGGACCTTCCTCTGGCTGCCTGGTGGTGCCAGGATCCAGAGCCTCCCAGGCCCCCGTGTTTGGTGCTCCTGTAGGGGACTGGCACCCTCAGGCAGCAGGGCCGAGCCCTGTCTGATTCCTACTTCTATCCTGTGATCACACAGCCCGAGAGCCCTGCGCAAGGCTCCCCCACCCTCAGCTGCCTTGGCACGCGTGGGACCCGCCTGGCCTGCTGAGGAGATCTGGGGGCCGACTTTGGGGCTGCGGCATGGTGAGTTAGCGCCCATGTGGATTAGGGTCAGGAATGTTACAGTTAGTTAGGCTCTGCCTGTCCGCTGACATCACACATGGGTGCCGATATTCAGCTCCCTTGTGCTGGGAAAGGGAGACCTGGAGGAAGTCCCCTGGCTCCTGGCTTCTGCCTGGCCCAGCTCTACCCATTGTGGCCATTTTGGGACGTGAAACAGCAGATGGAAGAGAGTGTGTGTGTGTGTGTGTGTGTCCTTCTCCCTGTAGCTCTGCCTTTTCAAATTGATCAAATAAACCATACACATTCGATGAAGCAGCAGTGAGACCAGTGGCAGAGGTACAGGTGCAGGACCTCAGAGTGGTGTCCGCACTGAGGGAGGGAGGCCCCCACGGGCTGTGCAGGCCACAGTGTGGCCGCAGTGGAGGGAGGTCCCCACGGGCTGTGCAGGCCACAGTGTGGCTGCAGTGGAGGGAGGCCCCCACGGGCTGTACAGGCCACAGTGTGGCCGCAGTGGAGGGAGGCCCCCACGGGCTGTGCAGGCCACAGTGTGGCCGCAGTGGAGGGAGGAAGGGCTGGTGCAGGGAGAACATTCCAGACACTGCAGCAGCCCGCATCTCGGCTTCCCTGTCCTGTCCCGGGGACACTCTCCAGCTCGGGTAGGCACCCAATTCCCTTAGATGGGCGGCAGGTTCGAGACCAGCTCCCGACTCGAGCCATGTCATCCCCAGGGTGGGGTCCAGTGGAGGCCAGCATGGGTGGGCTTGTGGGATCCTGTTTATTGTGGGAGGTAGGACTGTAGAGCAAGCAGGACCATTGCTCCCTGGGGGGTCTCAGGAGGGAGCCACAAGCCGCCTGGAGGGCCGTATCCGGTCAGTGATCCAGTCCACATAGTTAGCCACTCTGGTGTAGACACCTGGCTTGTTGAGCCTTCCACAGCCATCGCCCCAGCTGATGATGCCGTAGAGATAGGCCACGCCATCCTTGTCACAGACCAGGGGCCCACCCGAGTCACCCTGGACAGAGAGCAGGGTCACAACCCAGGCCCCACCCTGCCTGGCCTTCCCCAGGCCTCCTGGGCCGTCTGGTCCTGCCCACCCTGGGAAACGGCCAGGTCCCAGTTTCTGCATTGCGGGGCTGCCTGGTTGGCGCCGCAGGGCCCGAGGCCTGTCCGAGCCCTCCCCTGTGCGAGGCGCCCCTCCGCGTGCAGCACACCTGGCAGGCGTCCGACTTGCAGTCGAAGTAGCCAGCGCACAGCATGTTGGGGCTGATGTCGGCGCCGTACACCTCCGGGCTGCTACACTTGTGGTCGGCGACCAGGGGCACGAGTGCCTCCCGCAGGACGCTCGAGTGGCTGCTCGAGTCTGCGGACAGCAGGCTGTTTCAGGGAGGGCGGTGCCAGCCGGACCACGCCCACCGCCCTGCCTGGCCCGCTGCCCACTCACTCTCGTCCACATGTCCCCAGCCCGAGATCTGGCACTTGTGGCCCGCGGGGAAGGTGCTGCCCGGCTCCGGCAGGCAGATGGGCTGCACAAACTGTGAGCGCACAGCACAGCGCTCGCCCTTCTTCTTCAGCCGGATCAGGACTGGGCCGGGCAGGGGTCACAGGTCACAGGCCGGGGTCACAGGGCACAGGCCGGGGTCACAGGGCATGGACCCCTCCCCGCTGCTGCTCACCGAGGTCATGGTCGCTGGGATTGAACACGGAGTACAGTGGATATGGCACGTACTTCTCTATGGCAAACACCTGGGTCACGTCCGTGGTCTGGTTGAAAAAGTGCTGGCCCAGCACTACCGTGACGCTCTCCTGGGACGGGCTGCACGGGAGAGGGAGTGGCTGCTGACCCCACACGGTCTCTCCAGGACATCTGCACAGGGACCAGGCCCAGGGCTGCCCCTTACCCTCTCTGAACCTGGACACCTTGGTCAGCCCCCACCCCCACCCCAGGACCCTGTCCTCAACAGGCCTGGTCAGGTGGAGTGGCCGGCCTGTCTCCACATCTCCAAGCTACCCTCCTCCCCTGGGCATTGGCCTGGGCATTCCAGGAGCCCCAGCCTGGCTCAGTGGCAAGCCGGGGCCCTGCCACATCCCCACACTGCCCCAGCACAGGGCAAAGCTGAGTTGTAGCTGAGGCAGGACTTGCCCCAGGCTCGTGCCCCAGCTCTGGAGTGCGTGCTGGGGCCACGGAGGGGCTGGTCAGGGGCTCAGGCAGGCAGCACACCTGCTGGCGAAGCAGTGGGCGGCGGACACCACCCAGCAGGTGTGCACCAGGCTCCCAGAGCAGAAGCTGTTGCCAATGTAGACGGCTGCCAGCCAGGGGTGGGAGCCGGGTAAGGCGGATGAGCCGCCCACAATGCGCGGCCGCAGGAAGCTCCTCTTCTTGTGCCTGCGTCCACAGGTGGTCCGCGCAGCTGCCACTGGCTCAGCCAGCGGCACCAGGGCCTCCGACACCGGGGGCTGGATCCTGGCCAGCGTTTCTGAGGACCAGGGGCACTAGGTCAGGGCTTCATGGTCGTGGTGGGCGCACCACGTGTGGCCAGCGCTAAGGTCCTCTCTGCTCCCTAGCACCGGGGGGCTGGGCTCTGTGGCAGCCTGGGAGCCCTCAGCCCCTGGCCAAGGTAGCCAGAGTCTCCCCACCTCTCATCCCTCCCGCCCCAAGCCCTGGGGTGCAGGTGACGGCTGTTGGGTGAGGCTCTGCCTGCAGGGGCACCTGCTGGAGCCCACTCACGCTGCCCCCTGCATTTACAGCCCTGGGCAATGTGCGCCCAGAGGGGACTGAGTGACCGCGGTGCCAGTCGCGTCCTTCCGCGCACCGATGCAGGCCGGGAGGCGGCAGTACTCCCAGGATAGCAAGCTGTCCTTCACCACGTAGCACCAGGGGCGCTCATCCCTGTCCGGGTTCCTGGTGGACAGACGGGAGGACAGGACAGAGGCCATCGGAGTCCCTGAGCGAGAGGGTTCTCCAGGGGCTCCCGCTGCCCAGCCGCCACCCCCCCGGGGCAGCTTCCAGCTATCCGCCGCCGCTGACCGGCAGTATGCGTGGGGACCCAGACCGAGCAGGGCCGCCGTGGCCACCGAGTCCACGTGCAGCTCCTGGTAGAGCAGGTCGGAGTTCCAGGGCAGGCAGCTGAGGCCCGAGGTGGTCGTGTCGGCCACACCGCGGTAGCCAGTGCCGTTTCCCAGAAAGCAGTGCTGGGAAGGTACTGGAGGCCAGGGAGGGACAGGGCAGGCAGTGAGGAAGCCCCTCCCCGCCCCTCCCCGCCCCTCCCGCCCAGGCCCCGTCCCATCCCCACAGGCCCCGCCCAGTCTGACCCCTCCCCTCCACCGCACGCCCCGCCCCGCCGCGCGTCACTCACGGATGTTGCACAGACGCCCGGCATAGCCCGGTGGACAGGCGCACACGGTGGTCCCCGTGGCCACGATCAGGTGGCAGGTGCCCCCGTTCAGGCACGGGCTGCTCTGGCAAACTGGGGCAGGGCCGGAAGCTAGCCCGGGTCTGCGGAGGGAGCAGCCCAGGTCCACCCAGCCCCAGCGTGCAGGCCCCGGGCCGGCTGTACCTGTGTGGGGCGCGTCCTGGCACCGGGCCCCGCCGCCCCGGCAGTCGCACTGCTCCACGCGGCCCTGGCGCACGCGGGCCCAGCGCTCACCCAGCGGCAGGTACTCGTGGCGCGTCTCGTCAAAGCATCTTTCTGGGGACGGCAGCAGTCGCCCTGCTCAGCTGCACCCTCTGCGGACGATTCCTCCCCCCGAGTGGCCCCCAGGCCCTGGGCCCTGCTCACCTGTGCCACAGTCCGTGCCCGTGAAGGCCGAGGGGCAGGTGCAGTGGTAGGCGGCTGGGTCCTGGGAAGGGGCGCAGGAGCCGCCGTTGCGGCAAGGGCTGGAGGCGCAGGGGTCTGGGGCGGCTGGGGCAGCGGGAGGACTGAGGGTGAGGCCCCTCTCACCCCTGTCCAGCACCTGGGCACCCCAGGCTCTACCCCCTCTCCCTTTGCTCCACCCCTGCGGTGAGCCTGACATCACTACCTGGGGCTCCTTGGCACCTGCCGTGGCCACCGCAGCCCTGTAGGGTTCTGGGGTCCCGTGTTATGGATGCTGTGCCCTGAGCTGATGGCCCCACCCCTAACTGGCACTTTGACCCCTGGCACCCCCTCCCCAAACACATGGGTGGGCCTTGTGTCTCCTAGCTGGAGCTCAGGCTGCACACACACACACAGATACATACATTCATACACACACACACTCACACATGACCCCCCCACCTGCCCTGGCACCCACCTGGGCCCTCAGGACTGGGGGCCTCCACACAGTAGCCCCAAGCCCGGTCCCGGTCGTAGTTGTGGGTTGTGGCACACCTGCCGATGATGCCAGGGTCCCATGATGAGGGACCAGCATGGACCCCCATTCACAGTTCCAGGAGGGCCCTGCCCATCCAGACTTACCACTTCCTGTGGGCACCTCCTGCAGTTGTACACATGTGCAGCATGCGGCCGCCATAGCGGAAGGGGAACCTGCAGGGCTGGCCTGCCTCCGTGAGCACTGCGGGGGCATGGGGCAGCAAGCTGGGCTTCCACAGGTACCCCCTCTGCTGCCCCCGCACTCCACACTTGCCTTGCAGGACCCCCACCCACCTTGGGGTCCCACTGGCTCTGGAGCTCGAGTGGCCGGGATTGCCAGGGTCGCTGAGGTCATGGGGCTCACAGGGGTCTCAAGGGTCCTGGGGCTGCCAGGGCTGCCAGGGCTGTCCAGGGTCCCGGGTTCTGGGGTTTCCGTGTAATTCTAGGAGGGGATGTGGTACTCCTGGCACTCGGAGCACAGCCTGAGACCCCCTTCCCACCCTCCCTTGGGGACAGGATGGGGTTATATTCCCAAGATACCTCATGGCTGGACCCCGAATCTTATCTGGGCTGCACAGACCCTCAGAGGCCCCCTGCTTTTCCCACAAATATTGGAATGCAACCAAGGCCCAGGTGTGGGGGTCGTGGCAAGCCCAGGGCTCCCAGCTCACCCAGCAGGCCCTGCCAGCACTGTCCCAGGGACCCTGGCTGGGCACTGGCAGCCCTGGCCTGGCTGCAGGTTGGGGGAGGGGCCCAGCTCACCCTGCCGGCCTGTGGCTGGGACCCTCCAAGCAACAGAGGCAGCAGCAGGAGCAGCAGCAAGGACAGCCTGGGCGGAGGGTCAGGGCTGGGGACCCAGGCCCAGCACCCCATGGCTCCTCCTGGGCTGGCTTGAGGGGCGGCAGGAAGTGAGAGTCGGCAGGCGAGGGTCAAGGTCACCCAGCAATGATTAACCCCAGCTGCCGCCCAAGCCAGGCCCATGCGGGCAGAGCCAGGCCCCAAGTTCCCTGGACCCACACCTGCTGTCCCAGGCCACCTTAGCCCTGCTCCGGGCCGGCTGCCCGATGGGGCTCAGCCCACACTGACCCTGGACCTGACTCCTGGGTTCGCCTAGAAGCTTCTTCCGGGAAGACTTGTAGGGTGACGCAGTGGGTGGGGCCTGGTCCCCCCAGAGCTGGCTGTTTTCACCCATGAGTTCATCACCGTCAGTGTCCCAGCCTGCCCCAGGCCAGCACAGCCACAGCAGAAGTGGGGCTGGCCTCATTCCAGTGCCACATGGTGGCAGGGGTGGGCACCCATGTAGTCTTCCAGAGGGTCACCTCAAGGGAGCAGGGGCCCTGGGATGCCATGGTGGTCGGGTCGGCCTGAGCTACTGCCCTGTGGCACACCTGGGCCGGCCTGTAGGAGCCAACCCCAGGCAGAGCAGGGGATCAGCTGGGACATCGGAGAATCACCTGGGCTGGCTCCAGCCTGATGCCAGTGTCACCAAGAGTACAACTGGCCCGCCTGGCTTCCAGGGAGTGGCCTGCAGCCACGTCACTCTCTGCCCCCAAACCCAAGCTCCCCACGTGGGCACAGGATGCAGTGGGTGTTGGGCAAGGTGGTGCTGGGCACGGTGGGTGCTGGACACAATGGGTACTGGGCACAGTGGGTGCTGTGCAAGATGGATGATGGGCACAGTGGGTGCTAGGGGACTCTGGGCAATCTGCTGGAAGCTAGGCTCTGACTCACTGAGCAACACTGTGGCCCTGCCTGCTGGCTGAGCACACACACACACACACACCCTCTACACACACACAACACATCCTACACACACACACACACAACACACCCTACACACACACACACCCTCTACAACACACACATATAATACACCCTACACACACACACCCTACACACACACCCTACACACACACAAACACACCCTCTACATGCACACACACTACATACACACACCCAACACACCCTCTACACAACCCTCTACACACACAACACACCCTACACACACACCCTCTACACACACACACATATAATACACCTTACACACACCCTCTACACGCACACACCCCCTCCACACACATACAACACACCCTATACACACACCCCGTCCACACATACAACACACCCTATACACACACCCCCTACACACACACACACATACAACACACCCTACACACACACACACACCCTCCTCTGGCCCCTGGGTTCACTGCTGCCCTGAAGTCATAGCCATGCTGCATGCTGGCCAAGTCTTTCCAATCAGTGATTTTTAAAACTTAGTTATTTATTTAATTACTTAAAAGGCAGACAGAGCTCAGTCTTCTGTCCACTGGTCCACTCCCTGAACAGCCGCCACAGTCAGCTGTGGCCCGGGTCGCAGGCAGGAGCCTGGTGGTCCTTTCGGGGCTCCCACGTCCCAGGGCTGTCTTCTGTCCCCAGGTCCAGGAGCTGGGGCCTGACAGGCAACTGGACGCAGGACGCCACCATGCCACCCACTGCGACAGCCCTCAGCCTGGACCTGCTGGGCTGTGGGGGTCTCCCTGACGCCCCTCTTCAGGCCCTCTGAGGCCTGCGAGCACGTGAAGCCAGGCAGGAGCAGCCATGCAGCTGAGGCACAAGCCTTTGGCTTCCCCAGTTTCTTGGAGAGGATGGAGGGGCTGGCGAGGTGGGCAGATTGTGCTGGAACCAGTGTGGACAGCAGGCTCCAGCCTGCGGGGTGTGGCCTCCTGCTCCCCCTTATCTGCCCCACCCATGTCCTCCGGGGGCTGCATGGGGAGGTGGGCCGAGGCCAGTCCTTCATCCTCTCCTAGGTTGGCTCCCGGCACTCCCACGCCCCCCAGGGCGAACGTCCAGGGACCCACATGGCTGCCCCAAGGCTGGGCCCACGCACGTGTCCGCTGGTAGAGTCATGGCAGGGTGTGGGTGGTTCAGACGAAGGTGGCGTGATAGGCGCTGGCCTGGGGTTGGGCGGGCACCCCTGGGCTGGGGCTCCGAGGGATGCTGTTGACCGGTCCTGGGAATGCCCCTGCAGCTCCTGTCAGAGAAGAGAGATACCATCATTGCCTGACATGCCCAGGCCTGCCCATCCCCCAAACACCCACAGACCCCCAGGGAGGGGCCAGGACAGGGGGGAGGTGGGAGAAGCGCCCAGCTGCTGGGGTCCCTGCCCTAGTGCCATCTCATGCCTCCAAGGACTGGGGTGCTGACTTGGTCCCCACTAGAGGGCTCTAGGTGGTCAGGACCGTCACTGCAGGGCAGCAGGCAGGGGCAGCCCTGCTGCCTGGTAGGCTGGGGGGGGGGGGGGGATCTGCCTAGGGCCAGGAGCAAGGGGCAGCCTGGGCGCAGCCGGTTCCACCAGCATCCTCCACTTGGGCTCTTCGGCCTGGGCAGGCCCAGGGCTAGGTTCCCATCTTTGAGGTAGGCATGTCCCCCTGCTCTGAGACCCACGGAGGGTCTCCATCTCCCCAGAGGTGGCCTGGCCCCAGGCCAGCAGAGGTCATGCTGGAGAGCTGGCGGGAGTGCAGCGTCTCTGGGCCCAGGATGAGCCTCTGGGGGGGTCAGTGCCACCCACAGCACATGGAGTGACAAGACTGGAACCTGTCCACCCATCGGTCTCTGGTCACACAGTACACACTGTGACGGGGTCAGGGCAAGGCCTGTGGGGACCCACGGAGGGCTGTGTAGGCGGAGCGTCCTGTGAGGGGTCCGTCTGGCACTGCCTCAGGGCAGGGCCACAGTGGGTGCCAGACTGTGCCCTGACACCTCACAGCCCTGGTGTGAGGGGCCACCCGGGGCTCCCTCCTGTCCCCGTGTCACTGCAGGAGCCTGAGCCATCACTGCCCACCGGAAAGCTGTCGCCCCTAGTGGGCACCACCACAGAATTGCCTGGCCCTAGGGCCATGGCTCAGGGTCGAGCTCCACATGGCCACGTCCTGCCAGGGCCAGGGTCTAGGGCCAGCCTGGGCAAGGGGGTGGTGAGCCCCCCACAGCAGGAGCCTGGCCACCAGCACCTCAGCTGCAGGGCATGACCCCAGGTCCTGGTCAGCCTGGTGGGAGAGTGGTCCCTGGTGGCTGTGATCCCGGGCGGACCAAGCCTCCTGCCAGGGGCCTGAGATGGCCCCAAGGAGCCCACAGGAGGCACAGCCTGGTGGCTGAGCCCACCTGACACCCCAGCCCGCTGAGGGAAGTGGCCCCAGAATGTGAGACCCCAAAGGGGTCACCCCTCCGAATGAGAAAGACGACTTCTGGAGCAGAGCAAGGCCAGCTGGCGAGTTTATTGCTCCGGGGAAGAGGTGTAGGCATCTGCACCGGGGGCAGGGGCACGCCTGCAGGCAGAGACGTGGACATGCGTGGGCGGACATGGCCTTGGGCGCCCCTCCCCACCCAGGCCCGAGCTCCAGTGGACCCCTGCCCCCGGCCAGAGCAGCAGCGGTCCTTGAGAGGAGCACTCCCGGCGCCCAATGGACGCACCTGCTTCCGGCAGGCGCCTCACTCCCGGGACTGGCCCCACCTCCCCATCCTACGGCGGCTCAGGCAGTCAGGCGCCAAGCAGGGACGCCTTGCTGGGCGCAGTGGGAGCGGGTGCAGGCCCCAGGCCGTGTCTCTCTGTTGGGCTGGCAGGTGTGACTGCGGGCTGTGCTCCGAGCCGGCGCTCCGGTCGGAGGGGAGGCCAGCCAGGCCAGCAGCCCGGTGGCCAGGTCCGGGTGCAGCCTCAGAACGTGCAGGTACCTGGTTGCGCGGCTCCGGGGGCATCCGGGGGACTGGGGGGCGGCGGCAGCACCGTGCTGTTGGGGCTGCTGATGTCCCCCTCCCCGAGGAGCGTCAGCTCGGCCACCTGCTCGTCTTCCACGGTCTGGATGGCCGCGGCCCCCGCCTCACGGGGCGGCCTCCTCCAGAGGTGCGCAGGCGGCGCCGGGGGCCCGGCGGGGCTGGGGGCAGAGCCGGAGCTGCTGGCCGGGCTGCCGCTGGAGGCCGACTCCTCGCTGGGCGGGGACGCCTTCTCCGCGCCTCTCCTGTCCGCGGCCTTGGCCTTGGCGGGGCAGGGCAGGGGCAGGCGCAGGAACTCGGGCAGCACCAGGTCCTCCCTCCTCAGCAGCCCGCGCTGGTCCTCTGCTCGGTTGCTTTGGGCCTTGGAAATGAGCTCAAAAAACTCTGTGGAAGGACACCACGGGGCCACCGGTCAGCGACCTCCCGGGAGCCCCCACAACTCCGATCCCCACCCCAGCCTGGCGAGGTGCCCGGTGGGGCGCTGCGGTGCCTGGGACAGCTGGAAGAGGGAACCGCAGGTCTCGGGGTGCCCCGGGGCCCTCGCCCTTTCCTCCTGGGAGCTCAGATTTCCCCGGAGACGGGGGTCCCAAGGGGGGGCGGCTCTAGCATCGCCCCTGCACCAGCACTGGGGGGCGGGGAGCTGCCAGCGTGGAGGGGCGTGTTCTCACTTCTGTGGGGGTGGGGCACGGAGCCCTGCATTAAAACCCAGGCCACTGTGGCCGCTGGGCGGCCGAGGTGCTCTCAGCGTTCCTAGGCCCCCCAGGCGTCTCCCCTGGAGGCCCGGACCCCTGCCTCCCGCTGGCAAAGACTGCACAGACCGTGCGTTGGGGAGCAGGCCGGCTGACTGCTGGAGAGCCGGGGTGGGGCTGAGGCTAGAGCAGCACTCCACTTGGTGGGCCCGGGGCCCAGTCCCCTGCAGGCTGTGACGGTGGTCTAGCACCAAGAGGGCAATCACTCAAGAGCGTGCAAGGTTGAGGAAATCCACATACCCTCAGCTTCGTCCAAATTAATTTTCTGATTTTTTTTTTTCCCAATCTTTGCAATAGATTCTTCTCGCTTTGAAAGCCGGGGCTCCCTAGCATTTTTTCCATTGTCTCCTTTTACTTTAATAGAATTAGACTTGCCTAGCGCTCGCTCCTCTCCCTGCATCAGAAGGAAAGCCAGAGCTCTAATGTGTTCCACTCAAGACACACACCACACACGCACATGCCACTCACGCCCCATGCACGCACTTGAAACCGCAACTGTAGACAGAGCCAGGGAGAGATGGCAGGAGCGTGTGTGCCCTACGCCAAACACAGACCTCAAGGAACAGGCTCATAGGGGGCACTGGATTGCCAAGGGGGGGCATGGGGGGTGAGCTGCAGCTGAGGGGGGTGAGGGGTGAGCTGCAGCTGAGGGGGTGGGGGGTGAGCTGCAGCTGAGGGGGTGGGGGTGAGCTGCAGCTGAGGGGGTGGGGGGTGAGCTGCAGCTGAGGGGGTGGGGGTGAGCTGCAGCTGAGGGGGGTGAGGGGTGAGCTGCAGCTGAGGGGGTGGGGGGTGAGCTGCAGCTGAGGGGGTGGGGGTGAGCTGCAGCTGAGGGGGTGGGGGGTGAGCTGCACCTGAGGGGGGTGAGCTGCAGCTGAGGGGGTGGGGGGTGAGCTGCAGCTGAGGGGGTGGGGGTGAGCTGCAGCTGAGGGGGTGGGGGTGAGCTGCAGCTGAGGGGGTGGGGGGTGAGCTGCACCTGAGGGGGGTGAGCTGCAGCTGAGGGGGTGGGGGGTGAGCTGCAGCTGAGGGGGTGGGGGGTGAGCTGCAGCTGAGGGGGTGGGGGGTGAGCTGCAGCTGAGGGGGTGGGGGGTGAGCTGCAGCTGAGGGGGTGGGGGTGAGCTGCAGCTGAGGGGGTGGGGGTGAGCTGTACCTGAGGGGGGTGAGCTGCAGCTGAGGGGGTGGGGGTGAGCTGTACCTGAGGGGGGTGAGCTGCACCTGAGGGGGGTGAGCTGCAGCTGAGGGGGTGGGGGGTGAGCTGCAGCTGAGGGGGTGGGGGGTGAGCTGTACCTGAGGGGGGTTAGCTGCAGCTGAGGGGGTGGGGGGTGAGCTGTACCTGAGGGGGGTTAGCTGCAGCTGAGGGGGTGGGGGGTGAGCTGCACCTGAGGGGGTGGAGTCTCATTTGAGGCCGGCTATGGGTGGGCAGAGCCTGGGGCTGTGACAGTAGGGGATTACCGTAGAGGCGTGACTTCTGGAACTGGCAGTTAGAGCCAGGCTGGGTTTGCTCACAGCACCTCTGTGGTTTTCTGTGGATGTTGAACACAGGGAGGGAGATTTATTCGACAGGAAGTCACAGGGCAAGGCCACCTGCTATTACCCTCTGTTGGCACAGCAACATCCCAAGGGGTGCCTGCAGGTACAGGGGCTCCTCTGTCCCCCAACCAGACCCCCTCCAGAGCAGCAACGTTCAAGCCCCAGCCTGCGGTGTACACTTTCCTCAGAATATTTCTAACACCCCAATGCTGACAGCCGCCAAGCTGGAATGGGGCTTGGCACCCAGCTCTTACAGACATGGGGCCCACAGCCGTGGGTTGACTAACAGGCTGCAGCTTAACCCAGAGAAGGGGGCAGAGCACATGGGAACCCTGCCCCTCCTCACGTGGGAGCCCCGGGTCGCATGCAGCCTGTTGCCCACCATCCCCCCGCAGCAGTGCCTGTGCCAATGCTGGCCAGTGTGATGAAGTGCCAATGGGCAACCACACCCTCCACGGGCACTGCTGCCCCGGGCCGGCATTCTGTCCACAGCCACCTGCATCTCTGGGCGCCTGCACACCTGCCACGGGTCAGTGAAGAGCCTGGAAGTTTTCTGCCCTTTGTGATCCCGCCTTGATGGCTTGGCTGGGGGCTGTGTGGATTCCAGGCCTGACACCCAGCAGGACACCTGGCAGGTCACGTAGGCAGACCACTCCTCAGGAAGGAGGTACCTGGTGTTTGATAAGATCCACCGCCCTATAGCTCATCGATTTGTACTTTTTGAAAGTTGCTAGTTTCAAACCCACCAATAGAAGCCTGCTAGATCATGACTGTATAATTAATAGCCTGAAATGTATAAAAACTGGGGAGCTTGGGCTCTCGGGGGTCTTTCTTTTTTCTCTCGGGCTCTCTCTCTGGCTTGCGGGCTTGCTGTTTGCTAGCCCTGCGGATCCTGCAGCGGCTGCCCCTCCCCCGCCCGGCCATGCTGGGCTGGGGGAGGGGCTGGGAGACCTAGGTTAGTTCGAATAAACCACTTTTAATGCCTTAGGACCGGCTTCAGACTTGATGATTATCTGGGGATTTCAGAAACCGGCACAACACCAGCACTCCTGGAATCTGGAGGGAGGGGCTGAGCATACCACCCATGGCTGCACCCCAGCTCACCCTCCTGCCACCGACATGGGCAGACACTTGCTGTGGTGAAGCCCCTCCTCCCTAAGTGCCCTTGGCCGTCGCCAGGGTGGCTGCTCAGATCTGTCCAGAGCTGCTCCAGGCAGGCCGGCCTCACCTAGGCTCACCATGCTGGTTGCCTCATGGCAATGCCCAGGAGGGCTGTGTTCAGGAGGACCTGCCAGCCACAGGGGCCACCTGGCTTATTGCTGCCACCTGCCTTCCTGGTGACACACCAGGGTGAGTCCTGAAGCAGGTGGCCCCAGCCCTGTGCAGTGAGGCACACACCTCACCTCACCTGCCACGCTCTGCCCACGCACCCCATGTCTGGCCCTGAGATCCCCCACGCCCAGGCACCCCGTGTCCGGGCTGGGATCCCCCACGCCCACGCACCCCGTGTCCGGGCTGGGATCCCCCACGCCCACGCACCCCGTGTCCGGGCTGGGATCCCCCATGTCCAGCGCCATGTCCTCTCTTCTCACGAGAAGTCTCCCTCATGAGCTCCTTGCCCAGGGTAGACGCATGCCCTGCTCGGGAGATGCAGCCCTCCATGTGGCCTGAGGTCCCAGTCCCCCCCTTCAGCAGGGTATAGCCACAGCCTCCAAGGAGGGCTCCTTCTGGCACTTTGTGTGGGTGTGCACAGCAGAGGGCAGCTCGCTGTGTCCCCCCGTGAAGGGCCTATCTCCACTGTGGGTAGGGCCGCAGGTCCCCAGCTCCCTCACCTCTGCCTCTTGGGGGGCCCCTCTCCTCCAGGATGACCCGCTGACCGTCCAGACTCGAGATGGGGGCACCGAGGTCAAGGGGTTCCTTCTCTCCACTCTGGAGGAGACAGTGCATCAGTCACCCTGCAGAGAACTTTCTGGAATAGTCAGCTGGCCACAGGCTCAGGGGCCTACCCAGGCTCCGCAGTGAAGGGGCCACCCACAGGAGCACTGCTGCCTCCCAGTCACCCTGCAGGACAGGCGGCTGAGTTCCGCACAGGCAGTGCCCCTGTGGTCAGAATGGGGTCCTGGAACAAGGCCCCCAAGTCCAGGGAGGGGTCCGGCCCTTGTACCAGGAAAAGCCACCTCTTCCACCAGCATGGCACAGGGCGTCTCCACAGCGGCAGCGCTGGGCCCCACCTGGCAGACAGCCCCTCTGCACAGGAGGGAAACTGAGGCAGAGCAGCGGGGCATGCTGGTGCACACCCGAGCCTCGGAGCTGTGTCTATGGACTCGAGAGCCCGCCTTGGTTACCTCTTAGCTGCAACCCCGCTTGGTTACCTCTTGGCCGCAGGCCAGCCGCCACAGCACCACAGCGGGGTCTGTAAAGGCCCTGGGGGCGATGCGGCCCCATAGTGTCCACCTGCCTCCCGCAAGGGCGTTCTGGGTCCTCCTCCATCTCCCTGGCACTAGGCGGGGTGCAGTGGCCATGAGCGGCCTGTCACAGGCCTCCCGGGCCAGGAGAGGGGCATCCGGCATCTGCGCACGGAGGACACCCACCAGCCGCACGAGCAGACCGCCCAGGTCCAGGCCGTACTTGGCCACCACGGGCCGCAGCACCTCCGTGACGGGCTTCGTGGGCTTGGCCTTCAGTCCCACAGACCGGTTAATGGGCACGAGATCTAGCCTGGGGACACGGAGACACGCATGAGCACCCTGCCCTCTGCCTGCAGGGGACTCCGGAGGCAGGGCAAACCCACCAGGTCCTGCCGGGCCACAGCTCTCACCGGAACAAAGTACGCTTCTCCAGGCGCAGGTTGCGCGATTCCAGAACACTGCTGTCCTGGTGCAGCACCAATGGCTTCAGAGACAAGGGAGGGAGAGAGGGGGAGAGAGAGGGAGAGAGGGGGAGAGAGAGGGAGAGACAGGGAGAGAAAGGGGGATAGAGAGAGGGGGGGGAGAGAGGGAGAGAGAGGGGGAGAGAGAGGGAGAGAGGGGGAGAGAGAGGGAGAGAGGGGAAGAGAGAGGAGGGGAGAGAGACGGGGAGAGAGGGGGAGAGAGAGGGGGGGAGAGAGGGGGAGAGGGGGAGAGAGAGGGGGAGAGAGGGGGGGAGAGAGAGGGGGAGAGAGAGGGAGAGAGGGGGAGAGAGGGGGAGAGAGAGGGGGGGAGAGAGGGGGAGAGAGAGGGGGAGAGAGAGGGGGGGGAGAGAGAGGGGGAGAGAGAGGGAGAGAGGGGGAGAGAGGGGGAGAGAGGGGGGGAGAGAGGGGGAGAGAGAGAGGGGGAGGGGGGGGAGAGAGAGGGGGAGAGAGAGGGAGAGAGAGGGGGGGAGAGGGGGAGTTGGAATCCCAGTGGGAGCCACGGCTGCCCCTCCCTAAACCCATCGCTGGGCACCAAGGGGTGGGGACAGGGTGGTACCTTGTCACCGCCCACTAGGAAGAGGTCCACAGCCGCGCCATTAATGCCATGTTGCTCACAGAGGCCGGCTAGGACCTCCTTGATGGAGAAGCCGGAGCGGACGGCCAGCATGCAGGATGAGCCATCTGGGAGTTGGACACAGCACTGCTTGGCAGCTTTGTCCCTCTCGGGGGCCAGGGTCCTACAGGCTTCCGGCTGGGCACAGGGAAACAGGGCAGATGCTGGGGTTACAGGCAGCTGGCCCTGGCATGCCTGTCCAACAGAAATCCCCGCAGCTCACACGTGTGAGGCCTAGGCTCCACACACATGGCACCCCGGAGGCCAGCGGGCTCCTCCTCAGCTGCCAGCCCAGCCCCGTCCCAGGGTTAGGCCCAAGTTCACAATCAGCAGCACTTCCTGTGTGACCAAGCGAGGGGAGTGTGACAGTGACCCTGGGCTGTCAGGTGCCCTCCACAGACAGGACAGCCGTGGGTAGGGTGGGGAGACAGTGCCAGCTCCGCTCCGGGACTGCAGCAGTAAGGGTCCAAGATGAAACCCAGGGGTCCCAGCAGGACAGGGTGGCAGCGACTCACCAGGTCCAGGCTGCCTGCGGAGGAGACGGAGCCCTGGGACTCGCGGCGGTGCAGGCCTCCATTGGCGTGTGGGGTGTCTGGAGGGCACACAGCGCTCAGCCCCGCAGAGGTGGCATACAGTCCCACGAGCCCCTGGAGACCCTCAGAAGAGGCTCTGCCCAGCTCCCCCGGCCTCCACCTGACTTACTGAAGATGCCTCCAGAGGTGGGCGGCGGGGCAGGGGGTGCACAGACTACGAGGGAACATGCACACCCCAGGAGAGAACACGCACACACCTTCTCACACGCAGCCGCGAGGAGACACGCACACACACCTTCTCACACGCAGCCGCAAGGACACATGCACATGCTCACACATGCACAGGCCCACGCACCGAGGGGGCGCTCACTGGGATCTCTCTTCTTCTGGGACCGGGCAGCACTGCGATTCTTTGACCAGGAGAAGAACGCGGCCCGGCGCCTCCGCTCGCTGTCCTCAGCCCCCAGCTCCTCGTTCAGGGACCTCCCCGACTTGGGCTTCCCACTCAGCTGCCACAGAACAGAACCCTGGCTCACCGCAGGCCAGGGCGCCCCAACAGCACACCCCGCGCCTGGGAGCAGCCCCCCGTGGCTCAGCGACAGCCTGGAGGCCAGGGAACGTGGCCGCACCTTCTTCGGCGTGGACACGTTGGAGTGGTCGGAGCTCACACTGTGCTTGGAGACGGGGCTGCCCGGGACCTGCTGCGCGTCTGGGAGCCCACGGCCCTCCACCTCCGCCAGGACGCACTCCTGGTACAGCTGTGACTTCAAGAAGCGTGTGTAGCTGTCGAACTTCATCAGGTTGAAAATCTGCAGGAAGTGCAGTCACTGGCACGGCGGCCACGCGCGCCCCGGCAGCGGCCCTGCTCTGCACTGTGGCTGCTACTGGCTCATTCCACACACCAGCTGCTCGGGCAGTGTTGGACAGCCAGGGGACTCACCTGCAACAAAGGCCAGCGGGGCGGGGCTGGGCTGTCCACAGCTGCATGCCCAAGGCATGGTCTGTGCCCCCAAATTCACACACACACACAAAGAGGCTTCCAGAAAGTTCATGGAAGTCAGAGTGAAAGACACCACATGTCTACCCTCCTGTTGGCGGGTGTGGGTGGGGGTTGGGTTGGGGCAAGCAGTACATCGCCGCTGGGAGACACACAAGTGTGGCGAGCACAGGGGCCAGCCTTGGCTGGGGTCCCCTCTCTGAGCTCCCTGGGGTTCCCAGGACATGGGAGTCTCACCTGCAGCTGCTGCTCCTTGAACATGTCTGGGTGCGGGGCACTCAGTATATCTGCTGCCAGCTGGGCCTGGCTGTCAATGTTAACCGGGGTGGCTGCCTTGCTGCCCAGGAAGCGGCTGAAAATCTCCTGGGCCCTAGAGGAGAGCTGAGGGCGACAGTGTCTGAGCAGACGCGACCAAGGGCGCAGCTTCCCCCAAACCCTGCTCCCTGGCAACGGCTCCCCCAGAGCGCACCCTCCCCCGGGGCCGACGACATCACGTGACTAAACCACCCAAGGACAAGGCAGTAAGACCTTCCTAGGCTTGAGCGGGCTCCTCCACAAACAGCAGATCAGCGGCCCTGGGCTCCAGTGAGCCCCATGTGGGGCCTGGGGGCAGCAGCCAGCTGCTGCACCCATAGGAAGTGCTGCCTCGCCCACTGGGTCAGGCCCCGCCCACCGGGCTCCCCTCCAGGCACCTTCCTCTGGACTTGAACTGGGCTATGGCCTGCCTGCGCTGACGGCCTTTGCACAGACGAAATACCATGTCTATTTAAACCCTCGGTCTGGGAGGCGGCTTCTCCAGGACCCATGTCCACGGGTGCCCTGGCACTGGGGCTCACCTCCCGCTGGTCATGCGCGGGCACATGGCTGAAGCCCTCGCAGGCCTGCCAGAACAGGATGTTCTCCTCGCTGAACTCCTTCCTTAGGAAGTCCTGGGAAAAAACACCCGACCCGGGAAGAGGTGAGGGCCAGAGCAGGCCTCTGGAGCCATGGGGCAGTCCAACACCCCAGGGGCCATCAACCCAGCCCAGCACCCCGGGGCCCCAGCCCGGTCCAGCACCCCAGGGCCCCCAAGCCACACCCACACCGGCTCAGAGCCCGCCCGGCCTCACGGCCCCTGCCCACTCACCGAGAAGTAGCGGACACCGAGGGGGTCCTGCAGCAGACGCTCGAAGGACACGGCCCAGCTGGCAACCCTGCGCTCCCGCAGCCGCCGGCAGCTCTGCACGCTGGGCAGGCTGCCATTGCTGGGCAGGCTCGTGTTGCTGACACAGTCCTTCAGGTCGGCGCTGGTCAGCTCTGCGGGCAGACAGACCCACGTGCTGCCCAGGGCGTCTGCTGGGCCCACACGACGCCCGCTAGCTCAAGCCCTGGATCCTGGACTCACACTCCACATTCTCCCATGAACACACCCATACACGCAGGATGGCCACCTGCTTTCAGACACTTGGCCTTCAATGAGAACTGACACGGCCCAGCCTCCCACCGGACACTGGTCCCAAAGGTCCAGGGCTGGGCAGGGCTCCAGGCTGACATCATGGCCTCTCTGCAGACACGGGGAGCAGGGGCCAAGGCCTGGGAGCCCAGGGAGCCTCTCTGCAGCCTCAAGCTCAGCTGGGCCAACATGGCTGCCCACAGCCCCACAGATGGACAGCCCGCAACCAAGAACACGAATGGCCACGCAAAGGGGAACAATGAGATGGGCTGGAGAAGACAGTCCAGGGGCTCCCGGGACCTGCAGAGGGGAGCCCGGGACCTGCAGAGGGGCTCCCAGGACCTGCAGAGGGGCTCCCAGGACCTGCAGAGGGGAGCCCGGGACCTGCAAAGGGGCTCCCAGGACCTGCAGAGGGGAGCCCGGGACCTGCAGAGGGGAGCCCGGGACCTGCAGAGGGGAGCCCGGGACCTGCAGAGGGGAGCCAGCCTCAGCTGCAGGGCATGGCGAGAGGCGGGCGCCTCTGGGCCTGCAGACTGGCACTGTGCCCCCTACACGAGTGCCTGCTCACCCACACACCTGTACATGCACACTTCCACATGTCCCCTGCACACACATGATGACTCACACACAATACCACAATCTCCCGCGCACACACATGCCTGTACATGCACACATGCCAACATGGCCCTACACAAAAAAGAGGTCGCACACACCTCTGTGTGTGCACACACGACCCCACGTGCCACGCTCTCTGGGCAGCTCTTTCCACCTGACATGTTTGCTTGCAGCCCCACGGCAGGAACTCTAAGACACACACACACACACACACACACACACACACACGGACAGTTCCCAGCACCCTATCCCGCCCTGGCTCGGGGGAGCCACGCAGGCAGAGAGCCAAACATGAAGATGGACAGAGCAGACGGCAGCAGCCCAAGGCCGTGGCAGCTTCGCCTCCTCCCACAGGGCTAAGCAGGGCAAGGAACAGGGCTGGGCCCGCCAGACATCCCGAACACAGCAGGCCCCGTCCAGGGCACAGCCAGGCAGGGAGCTCCGCAGGGCCCCATGCTTCCCATAGTCATGGAGTCAACCCCAAGGGAATGAGCACCAACATGGAGCCAGAAGTGGCAGGGGGACATCTGGAAGCAAACTGCGAGAACCGGAGCTTTGTGGAGGCTGAGTCCACGTGAGGAACTGACCGACGGGGCGGGGGGCGTGGAGACGGCGGGGCGGGGCACGCTCACTGCAGTCACACGGCCAAGTCCTCGCTGGCCTGGGCTGTGACCTCAGGCCTCAGCAGAGCCCCGCACACCACCAGCCCCGGGAGACCGTCCCAAGATGAGCACGCTCCCGGCTTGCAGCCCCGCAGCTGACGCCTGCACCCACACAGGGGGCTGCAGCGCAGGAGCCCATGCAGCTGCAGGCCAGCAGCGTGACGGCAAAGCCGAGGACACAGCACAGTGGCTGCTGCTGCTGCTGGTGTCAGCTCGCGAGAAAGCCCCACACAGGGCTGGGCCAGGGGGCTTCCGGGGCTGCCCAGCCCCCAGGCTGGAGGCATCAGAATGGTAAAATCAGAGTCCCAGGGAGGCCGGCCCAGCACAGTTTCCTCAAGTGCGGGTGATGGTGTCACCAGCCTCCTCTGCTCCATGTCACTGCACACACAGACCCTCGCTCAAAGAAATGGCCTTTCACAAACAGGAGCCCTGGCGCCTCATCCCACTGGGGCACTGTTTTGAGTCCCGGCTGCTCCACTTCCCATCCATCTCCACTGGCCCCAGAAGGCAACTGGAAGTGCAGTGCAGGATGGCCCACATGCCTGGGTCCCTCACCCACACGGGAGACCAGCTGGAGGCTCCTGGCTGGCGACCATTTGGGGAACAAACCAGCTGAGTTTTCTCAATCCCCCTTCCCTTTGCCATGTCCTTGCCTTCCATAGAAGTAACGAATTCAAGTGTGAATCCCATGACTCTGGGCTGACCTGAGCCATGTGGGCCCCACCAAGGCAGACATGTACCTGCGGGTAGCGCAGCAGGAAGAGAGGTGGGCTGGCCAGAGAAGGGGCAGTGAGGAGCCAGGAGACACTCAGAGGGAGTGGGGAGGGCAGAGGACCGGGCATGTGGAAGGTGGCCCTTGGCACAGAGCTGTTCAGCAGCCGGCGGACACAGCCCGGGGTGTACCCCAGCTTGGTCCCATCTCCCCGACTCCGCCTGGACTCAGACAGCTGCAGGCCCAGGAAGTCAACATTGACGCTATGGGAGAGGCTGTGCCCTCTCCCATAGACCGTCTGGATTCAGCTTTGCACGATTTGACAAATACTAACCACTTTGCCTTTTAAGATTCACTCAGTCCGTTAGCGAGAACAGCAAGGTGAGAAACAGAGATGGCCCACTGGGCTCCTCAGAGACTACCACAGCGGGCTGAAGCCAGGGGCTCCAACTGAGGGTGCCGCAGGGGGCGGGGCATGCACCGAGCCAGCCTGCTGCTCTCCCAGGAGCATCAGTAGGGAGACGGACTGGGAGCAGACCAGCTGGGCATGGGATGCTGGCATCACAGGCAGGAGCCTAACCTGCCGCGTACCTCACTGGCCCCACTAAGAAGCACACCGTAACTTGACACGGCAGATGTCACACGTGAAGCCAAGGGGTCTAGCACATATGGACTGTGCCCCAACTCTTGCCTTTGGGGTGTCCTGATACGGGGTCACAGGTGCCCAGGGCACCAAGGAGGCTGTCTGCAGCACTGCCCCCAAGCCTGGCTCCGCCTCCTCACCAGGAAGCAGGCGAAGCCAGCACCTGTCCAGCAGCACCTGGAGCTAGGCCACCCACCTGACACTCAGGGGGCACTCACCTCCCACCCAGCATGCCCCACACTGCCACAGGGCACACCGGCTGTGCTCGGCCAGCCAGTGGGAGCCACAGAAAGGTCCCCCCGCTTACAACAGTTTCTAAAGTCTGTCTCCACTCCCACCCTCCATTTATAACCATGGCCATGATGATGGCGCCACTCAACGCCTGCACACAGCCACACGCCCCTCGCCAGGTGGCAGGACCCTGGGACAAACGTACCTGACACCTGCCCCTGGTGGCCAGGCAAGGGAGGGACTTTACCTCGGTGCAGCTGGTAAGAGCCACTGTGGTGCCATCTAACCAAAAACTTCCAACCATTCACCGTGAACCACCCCTCTGAGTCCATGCCACGTCAGCCGGAACGGTCAGGGCAGCCCGGGGCATGGGCCCCCTGCGGGGACATGGTTCCTAAGCTCACATGGCCCTGGAGGGCCAGGGACCGCACGGCTCCAGCGTGACAGGCCAGGCCCTCGTTGAGCTCGGCAGGAAGCGGCAGGGCTTGCACAAAGCCCACAGAGGCCAGCATGCATAATTCACGGCCGCCCGGGCCACAGGGCTTGAATTATTTACGTCATGGAACTGCTGCCCGCCTGTGGACCGGGCCCGCCTTCCCACGTCCCACTCCTGCACACGCCTGCCCCTGCCCATCTGTGCACCAGGCCCGCCTTCCCACGCCCCACTCCTGCACACGCCTCCCCCTGTCCACCTGTGTACCAGGCCCACCTTCCCATGCCCCTGTCCTGCACACGCCTCCCCCTGTCCACCTGTGTACCAGGCCCACCTTCCCACGCCCCACTCCTGCACACGCCTGCCCCTGCCCATCTGTGTACCAGGCCCGCCTTCCCACGCCCCTGTCCTGCACACGCCTCCCCCTGTCCACCTGTGTACCAGGCCCACCTTCCCATGCCCCTGTCCTGCACACGCCTCCCCCTGTCCACCTGTGCACTAGGCCCGCCTTCCCACGCCCCACTCCTGCACACACCTCCCCCTGTCCACCTGTGTACCAGGCCCGCCTTCCCATGCCCTCCTCCTGCACACGCCTCCCCCGTCCACCTGTGGACCAGGACTGCCTTCCCACGCCCCCCTCCTGCACACGCCTCCCCCTGTCCACCTGTGCACCGGGCCCGCCTTCCCACACCCCACTCCTGCACACGCCTCCCCCTGCCCACCTGTGCACCGGGCCCGCCTTCCCACGCCCCCCTCCTGCACACGCCTCCCCCGTCCACCTGTGCACCAGGCCCGCCTTCCCACACCCCACTCCTGCACACGCCTCCCCCGTCCACCTGTGGACCAGGACTGCCTTCCCACGCCCCCCTCCTGCACACGCCTCCCCCTGTCCACCTGTGCACCGGGCCCGCCTTCCCACACCCCACTCCTGCACACGCCTCCCCCTGCCCACCTGTGCACCGGGCCCGCCTTCCCACGCCCCCCTCCTGCACACGCCTCCCCCTGTCCACCTGTGTACCAGGCCCGCCTTCCCACGCCCCCCTCCTGCACACGCCTCCCCCTGTCCACCTGTGGACCAGGCCCGCCTTCCCATGCCCCACTCCTGCACACGCCTACCCCTGCCCATCTGTGGACCGGGCCCGCCTTCCCACGCCCCACTCCTGCACACACCTCCCACACCGGCTGCCTGGAGGACCCCAGAGCCACACATTCAGGCCCACACGGGGCAAGGCCATCTTTCAGATGGAACGAACACAAGAACTGCTAGCAGGGAAGGAGCAGCTCCCCACACGACGCCATGTCGCAGCTCAGGGACAGCAGCCACTTCCGAGTCGCGGGTGCCCAGCTGCTGCCCTCAGCCACCCAGGACCCTGCTCCCGGCCTCAGACTGGCCCAGCTCCGGCTCTTACAGCCATTAGGAACTGAACCAGCAGGTGGAAGATTTTTCTGTATATCTCTCATTCTCTCTGTAAAAACTTCCCTTTCAAATAAAAATAAGTAAGTCTTTTTAAAAATAAAACACAAACCATGAGTTGGTAGCGAGGCCTCCGACCCCACCGCCTGGGCACAGCCATGGCTCCTGTGTCTGGCTGTCCCCTGCCCAGCCTCGGGGCGGCAGCCGCACTCCTTACTGCAGTGACGCACAGAGTGGCTGGACGGACCTGCAGCACCCCAAACCACACTGCGGCTGAGTGTCCTGTGTGTCTGGCTGCTCTGGCTCACTGTGGGGTGACGCTCAGGACTGGGGGGGAACCCCCAGGTGGGGCACAAGCCCTCGGGCTTCTCCATGCCTTATTTCTCGGTTGGAGGCGGATGAGGAGGCCCTCTGGTGTGGGGACTCCTGGAACCCCTATCCCCAGCAGTGTGATAATCAGCCCCCCCACAGAAAATGGAGACCCAAAGGGAAGCCTCCACAGTGCTTCCTCCTTGGGCCTGGCATGGCAGAGCCAACGCCCAGCTGGCCCTGCGAGCGCGGCTCACACTCAGACTGCGGTGAGAAGTTTTCCTTGCAATGGAAATGCCAGGCAGATGGCAGGCGCTGCAGGAACACACGGGGTCACTCACGTGGGCAGAGCAGCAGCCGAAAAGGGCCAGCGTGGGAGCTTCTGGGCAACACGCATCATGGGGCGTCCAGGCCCCGGGTGGGAAGCCACACCAGAGGCCGTGTCTGGCCATAGGCCCAGGACACGGGACGCCCTCCATTGCTCCTGCAGCCCACGGGAACACCTTCCGCTGGCCACTGGTGTTCCCGCCCATCACAGGTTGGTCCTTCGTGCTGGGGTCCTGGCCATGCGTGACGCTGAGACCCTGCCGCCACAGTCTGACGTGGCAGAGGCCTCGGAGTGGGGAGGAAACCGCACAACAGGTGCGCACAGCACAACGTCCACCCTGCTGACCACACTCCTGGGGCAAGACACTTGGGTTTTACAGCTCGTGGGTCTCTACAGCATCAGCCAACTTCCTCCAAATAAAGCTACACAACTCTACGGTGAAAACGCACAGTGAATGCATGGCTAGAGGAGCCCTGGTCCCCCTATGACACACACGGGCAGGTGGGGCCCCCATCTGTGTGCAGGCCATACTCCGGGCTCCCCTGGAAGCTGCATGGGGCCGCAGGAGTGGGGGGCACGGTCAGGACCAGGGCAGGGAGTGAGGGCAGCCCTCCTGCTGCTCCTGACCCCTAGGCAGGCAGTGGGGACCACCCAGAGTTGACCTACACATCTCACTTCCTGACCTGTGGAAGAGGGACCAGTGACAGTCAGCAGGTCAGCAGGAGGCATGGGCTCCCTGCCCGGCTGCCCCTGAAACAGGAACCGCCCTCCACCCCATGGGCTCCAGGACGACAGCAGGCAGAGGTGGAAGCCCCTGGGGAAGGGAACCACCCTGTGGCCCAACTGCTTCCTCAGTGCCAGGACTCTCACAGGAAGAAGTGGCATTCCTCTTCAGCCCACGCCCCACGGCACCGGCACCTACAGGATCACACCCCCAAGTGGTTCAAGGCAGATGGCTGCCCTCCTCCAGTGGAAACGAGCTGTCCCAGGCATGCCAGACTCAGCTGCCGCGGGCCCCTCCTGGGCCCCTTCCGCGATCCATGAGCCTCTGTAGAGGCCAGGACTCCACTTGGAGCACCCTCAGATGGCCAGGCCTGCTGATCTTGTCTTCTCTGCAAAGGACCACCTCGGCTGCAGCCCGGCCTGTACCCCATGGGCCTGCAGCCCAGCCTGCACCCCGGCCAGCAGCCCATTCCACTACAGAACCTGGCATCCTAACGAAGGGCCAGGTGGACACAGACATGCAGGAATTCCCCTGAGTACGCTAGGAAATGAAGGACATGGGACAGCCTGCATGGACACCGGCCGGGAGCTCCTGGGAAGTGGGATGGGTCGGGCCACTTCCTTTTGAATCAGTCCCAGTTTCTGAGCTCACAATGACTGACGGGCACAAAAGCTCCTTCTGGTCCCCCCACACCCAGGGCTGTGGACTGCCCCTGCCCTGTGGGGAGACACCACCTGGCCCAGGTCAGCTAGTGAGGGCAGAGGCCGTGGAGGCCTCTGGCCAGGAGGGAGGGTCTGAGCCTGGCCCAGCACACACAGGGCCCTGCCCCTGGAAGCTTCCTGGCAGGGGGCTCCCCTGACCTGAGCCCCAAGCCCCAGCCCAGCAGGACTGGCCCACATGGTCTACATGCCACCGGCCTCTCTCCTACACTGGACTGGGGACACTAGGGGTCCCCAGGTGCTGGTGGCTAGCAGAACCCAGGCAGCACCCCACGGTAGGAGCCGGGACTCCCGGGCCTGCAACACGCACCTAGGGGGCCAGAGACAGTGGCCAATGACAGAGACAGGACAAGGAACACGACAAAGTGCCACTTACCGCCATCGGACACGGTTGCCGACTGAAAGAGAAGAGAGACAGACATGAGTTAATGGCGCCTCATGGCCATGCCGATCGAGCAGGCGTCGCTGGCCAAGTCAGGGCAGGTGGCTGAGTCAGGCGTTCCAGCTCCCTGCTGCCAGCCCCACCCAGACTCCAGGAAGTCCCATCTTTCAGGAGAACAAAGCCCAGCAAAGCCCAGCACATCTGACCCAGGGCTCAGCCAGGCCGCCTCGGCAGCCTGCAGCCCGGCCTGGCCTACAGCGGGGGGCCCAGCCCCCAAGAATCGGGAATCCGCCCCCACCCGCCTCTGGGGACTGCGGAAGGCAGATGCTGCCAGGAGGAGCAGAGGTGCTTGGCAGTGCAGGACAAGACCTGGCACGTCCCGCGGGAGGCCGCCTGGCCCGGAGCAGGGAGGAGGCCAGGGATGGCAGGCACTCATGTCTGCACGGGGATCCCAGGCGTCTGCTCTTCCTGTCTCCCCCTGACCCGCAGACTCTCTGCCTGTAACCTCACACAGGGCTGAACCCCAAGGGAGCCGCCCTCCTCCAAGGGGAACCACTTCCTGGCCACCAGGGCCAGGAAGAAGCCAGAGCACTCTGGCACTGAAGGGAAGCTATCCCTCTACTGCCCACGGGGAGGTGCGCACGTGGACAGCGCGCCCAGCACTGGCCGCCCCACCCTCCCCAGTCTGTCTGCACCCTAGGGTTGCCTTCATCATGTGGTCATGGGCAAGGAGAGGCGCTCCTCAGGGAGCTGTGGGTCCCCACACCGCCCCCAGCACAGCCTACACTTGAGACGCTGAGTTCCATCAAGGCCACACAGCACCAGACAGGTTGCTGGAGGGGGTCTGGGGCATCTGGCTGGGCAGGATGCCAGCTAGGGCACCTCTAAGCTCCAGGAGACCTGCTTACTACCCCAGCTTCCTGCTACTACGCGCCCCAGGAGGCGCAGGGATGGGCTGCCCGGGACTGGAGTGGACCAGCAGGGAGAGTTCTCGCCCTGCCTCTCGAATAAATCATTAAAGTGCATGTTACTGCTGACATCTGCAAAAAACATCAGTGTGTGAATTTGACAAGTGCAACGCCTTCCCTTCTGCACACTCCGCCACTCAGTGTCAGCTCAGCCTCTGGCCCAGGAAGCCGAGCTGCACCGGGCTTAGCGACCTTGGCCGCAGCATGCCCCCACACACAGCTGCACGCAGGGGCTGCCACCTGGGCCACACCACATCATAAGGGAGTCTCGGGGCAGAGCAGCCGGTGGGGCCCAGGCCTTCCGCACAGACGTCAGCACGAAGACAGCCCTCACCGAGCCCCACACGGTGCATCGCGTGACCCCGAGGCTGAAGCACTGACCCGCGAGGGCAAAGGGGAGGTGGTACCAGAGCTGCAACTGCCCAGCAGGGCACTGGCCGCGAAGAAGATGCCTCAGTGAGACACAGAGGAGGCAGGGGAGAGCGACGTGGGCAGCACAAGGACCAGGTGGGGAGACAGCAAGACACAACCTCAGCCTCTGGCCAGGCGAGCGGCCCAGCCCAGCATGGCCACGGACAACGTTCCGGCTGCTGGTTCACTCCCTGGGCCATGCCGGGCCAGGCTGCCCACGTGTGTGACAAGGGCCGAGTCCTGAGCCTCCTGCAGCTGGACCCACACTGGGCCCTGGACGTGGCAGGCAGCTTCCCAAGTGGGAAGCCACAGCAGGGCTGGCCAGGTCCCGTCTGCACCTGGTGGGCACGGGCGAGGGCAGCCCCGTTTGACCTGGGAGTGGCCGGAGGCAACTGAGGAGCAGGCAGTCGGCCGCTGGCCTGATCCAGAAGAGCGGCAGCAAGTGGCTTCCACGGCCTCGGGAGCCACATGCCTTCTGCTCCAAGGCCTGTGACATGCGCTGAGATGAGGCCCTTCCCGGAGAGACCCCATGAGCCACAGCGAGCAAGGAGGCAAGTGGAGGCCGGACGCAGCTCCAGTAACACGCAGTGCCCAGGGCAGATGAACGCCCGTCGTCCCCTCAGGCCTGGGGTGGGGGTAGCCACGACAGCCGGCATGCGGCACAGATGGCGTCTGCAGGCCGCCCTGCCAGGCTGGGTGGGCACTGGGCCCCGGCAGCTGAAGCCATGCCCAACTCGGGGCGTGGGCTGGGGTCCCGGCTCCCCGGCGATACAGCTCCGAGCTAATGTGCACCCCAGGAGACATCAGACAGCACGGCCTGGTGCGTCAGGCTGTCCGTTCTCACCGCCTGCAGGGACAGCTCCTCAGGGTCAAGTCCAGCACTCGGTCGGACGCCTCATTCTCATCTGCCAACTGTCCCTCTGGGCATGTGTGCCATGCCACATGCACAGTGCGCCTGGGAAGCTGGGTCCGAGTCAGCATCCTGGCCGCCGGCTCCCATGGCCCTGTCCCCCGCTGGCCCCTGCGCTGGGGCAGGCTGCCTGAACCCACACCCCCCAGGTCCTTGTTCTGAATTAGGTCCTGGAGGTTGTTTCTCGCATGGTGGGAGGTGACAAGGCTGTCAGTGGCAGGAGAAAAGGGGAAATCATTGGAGCAGATCATCTCCCACATCTGCCATTTGGAGGAAACAGCCACTGGTTCACCAAAGGCCTGCCGCTGCCCCAAAGTATCTATGCTTTGAATACAAAGAATGGAGATATGAATAACCAAAATGATGAAACCTGAAGAATGTCACAATCCAATTTACATCTGATGCATATTTATCTTGTATATTATTGTTTATTGATTTAGCACAGGGAGGGCGGGACTGTCATCACTCGCTCAGGCCGGCCAGGACGTGCTGCAGACAGGGTGGCAAGGGGAGGCAGTGGCCTCAGCAGAAGGGAGGGACATGGCAACCAGCGCTGGGCCCTGGGGCCTCGGGAGGGCCACAGCAGCCTGGACCTGTGTGGCCAGCAGCCGCAGGGAGGATGTGGGAGGGGCAGTCTTGGGTGCAGCAGGTTAGCTAACCGCTGGTTCAAGTCCAGCCGCTGCGTTTCCGATCCTGCAGGGAGTGGGTGATGGTGCCCGGGATGTTCCCGGAGACCTGGGTAGAGGCCTGGCCCAGCCCTGGATGTCATGGGCATCTGGGGGTGAACTGGCGGACAGGAAACATGTCTCTCTGTGCCACCTGGTCCCTCTAATAAATATTGAACAGAGAGGAAGAGAGTGAGCCAGCGAGCAAGTGGGAGGGGTAGGGAGGACAGAGCACAGGCCAGGTTTAGGGTGGACAGAGTGTGGGGCCAGGTCGGCCCTAAGCCCCAGGAATGGCTGGGCAGGCTCAGGGCACAGAGCCTGCACACAGGCAGGGTGTTCCCGGCCGGGTGCCTTGTCAGGACGCCGGGCGTCTGGGCAAGAGAGCAGTGGCACGCAGCAGTGGCCAGGCCGGGCTGCCAAGAGCAGTTAGCGCATTTGGGCTACAAGCAGACATTCAGCTGCAAGAGCCCACAGGAGCCCTTTCAACAACACCCACATGCATGCAGCAAGCTCAGGCCGCCCCCAGAAGGGCAGCCGCCTGCCTCTCCTGTGTCCCTTGGCAGCCCGGCTCCATCACCCACCCAGACAGCTCCCACCCCAAACAACCCTGCTAGTCTCACAGGACACCCACTCCTCCCCTGTCCAGTATACCACTGGCCACCTGGCTGCCGGCCAGAGAGAGCTGAAGGGCGGGACAAGCCGTCCAGGAATGCAGGGGCTGGCTCCCGCCCCCTGGACACACAGAGGTCCTTGAGGTCTTAGGCATACTGCCATGGCAGCAACACCCCCGCAGCTCTCCTGACACGTGCTACCTTGTTTGTTTTTGAATGTTGAATGAGACCTCAATGTGGGATGGGTGAGCACCTGGGTTTCTGGAAAGTTCTGTCCCTGACACCTTTGTGTGTGCAGACGTCCCCAAGGGCCAACAGCAGTTCTGCAAACGCTCCACCCGGCAAAACCCACATGCCCCTCCCCCCTGTGCCGGGCCCAGATGAGCAGCCCGTGGTGGGCACTGCCCCTCCATGCCACACACAGGGAGCCAGCAGTGCTGGGGTGAGGGTGCTGGCTTGATGGACAAGCCTGAGGGCCAGCAGAGGAGCTGGGCCTGTACCTCCATGCCAGGCGCCTGCTGAGGTCTGCATGGGGCTGCCCTGCGTGCATGTGCCCCTCTCGCACACAGGGCAGGGGGAGTGGAGCGGCTGCATGGGGGATGGGCTGGGCTTTTCTCGGAGCCAGGTCGGCATCTCCCTCCACAGAGACTGGCTGCAACGCGGGTGGGAGCCGGCAGGAGCAGCTAGCAGGGACAGTGCCTTAGAAAGGGCCCATGGACGGCAGGGACGCAGGCAGAGCTTGGGATCCGCCACACCCAAGGAGGCTCTGGGCACAGGGTCCCCACACATGCCCCTTGCACCAGGGTTTCTGCAGCACGGCCAGGCCAGCCTGCCCCCACAGATCAGGAGCCTCCCACCAGGCTCCCGCACACCCACGGGGCACCAGTTTTGGAGCTGGCACAGTCTCCAAGGAAATCTGACAGTTCCCGCCAGCGAGTGCAAGGCAGCTTTCTGGGCACTCTTGTTCAGAACAGGGTTACCCTGTGAGGTCTGCTCGAAGGGGCGAGTGAACGGTTCAACCTGACACGACACCAGAGCCTCAGCCCACCCATCCCGGGGCAGCCTCAGCCCACATCAGCCCACACCGCACCCACCCTGGGGCAGCTCCAGCCCACCCACCCCACCCTACCACACCCCAGCCCGGGGCAGCCTCCGCCTACCCACCCCACCACACCCACCCCAGCAAGGGGCAGCCTCAGCCCACCCACCCCACCCCACCCCGGGGCAGCCCCACCCCACCCCAGGGTAGCCTCAGCCCACACCACACCCACCCCCGCAGCCTCAGCCCACTCCACGCTTGAACCTACTCCCCTCATCCCACTGGGCAGCCAGGTGTCTCTGCTCCCCGCCCACCACAGACCCTGTGTCCACTCTCCACCCAGGGGACGTGGCGTGTCCTTCTGCACCGGTGTCCACACCAGCCTCCTCCCCCTGCCCCAAGCCGGGGCTTCCTCTACAACCCTCCTCAGGATGCTAATCAGATGCTTGGGTCCCACCATCCTAGCACGGGTCATGAGCCAGGATGCTGTCGCAGAATCTAAATGTACTTGCCCCTCTGCACGAGCAGGGTGCCGCCATGAAGAGAACACAGTGCTATTCTTCACACTGACTCAAACTTCACACGCTCAGGAAGCAAGAAGGCTCCGGCTACGCAGGGACACTCGCACACACTGAACAGCGCTCGCCATCACCCCAAACAGGATGCAGCGTTTGCCCCATGCAAGTTCAGCATTTCAGCAAAACTAAGCCCTCACACCCCGCACCTGCCAGAGCTCCCCCAAGCAGGGGGTCGCACGCTGGTGCCACACGGCATGTGCTCTGAGCTCCACGCTGCAGACACAAGACAAGTGCCGCCAAGTGTGCACCTCTCACAGCTGACACCCCCACCCACCACGCCTCCCCACGCCCCCCCAGCTGCAGCAGCCTGGCCAGGCACCACTCACCTGCTCACTGCCAGCCTCCATCCTGTCGGGCAGCCCGTCTTTCGACTCCATCTCAGGGGATGGAGCTCGTGTGCCCGGCGAGGATCCACATCTATAAGGGACCACGTGCCCCCGCAGGCTGTCCGTGCGTCACACGCTGAGGACCCTGCCCAGGGAGCTGGTGCACCCCCTTGTCGCCCGTAGCAACAGGACACTGCAGGGAGCCGCAGTGCCAGGACACGCGGCTGTGATGAAGTGCTGCCGGCCTCTCGGGAAGTGCATCCCCTGCCTGCTGTGGTGCCTGGGTCCCAGCCTCCTCCCACTTGCTGGCAGTGGGGCTGACCCTCACCTCCACACACCTGCCAACTCTGTGACGTCAGCTGAGCGGGGGTCTGCTGTGGTCCTGAGCCCCTCCCATCCATTTAGGTCACCAGCTACTCAGCCTCCAGGGTAACAGCAGGGGCCCAAACGGTGCAAGAGGGGCAGAGTACTCCCCGGTCCCACAGTCACGGAGCCTTTGGAGGCCCTCGGCAAGCCGCTCACCCCGCTGCTTCCTCGCTGCCCGAGCCTGGCTACGGGGGTGGCGCGGTGCCACAGCCAGCCGAGCAACACCTGCCTTCCAGTTCAGGGTGCTGGCCCTTTCCACCGCGCTCCAGCCCCCTGCTCACGCAGCTGGGAGGGGATGGCCTGACGGCCTGAGCCCCTGCACCCACGGCGAAGCCCAGAGCATCTGGCTTTGACTCGGTCTAGTCTCAGCTGTCGTGGGCATTTAGGGAGTTCAGTGGGTGAAAGGTTCTTTCTCTCCCCGTTACTTTGCTTCATCAAATAGACAAATCAGCTTAAAAAAAAAAAAAAGGCTCTGGGACTCGTGCCGCTCCTGCAACCACAGGCAGGCCGAGAGAGCCACCCAGGTCTTGCGGTGGGACAGCCATGCTCAGGGGGCAGAATCCCAACACGGGCGCGCACGAGTTGGACACACAGATGCACTGGCGCCTGGGTGGAGGAACCTGTAGGACATTGTGACCCTAGAAGGTCAGTGAGCACAGGGTTACAGTTGGTTGGATAATATTTGGAGGAGAATAACCAAATGGCTACCTTTTGTATACCTTACTGGATATCATTTGCATAAGAACAGTTGAGTGGACAGTATGTATATGAGATCTCCTGGTGGAATATACAAGACAAAAGAGTTCCAAACAAAAGCATTGATGGTTTGTTGATGAGCTCAATACTTCCTCCCTTATCCTGCATGTCCCTCAGTGTATGAAGTTTGATGCCACTAATAAACTATGGCTTTGACCATCAGTCAGGGTCCACGCATGTTATTATCGGCTCCGTGCACCAAGTCCATCGCTGCGGGACAGCGACAACTGGTGCCCGAACAGGGGCTTGAAAGAAGAAGAGAAAGTTTATGTAGGGCAGAGTTGATGCTTACTAAATGTACAAAATGGATTGATGAGATTAGCAGTTAAATCTTCTCACCAGTAAGGCACTCAACAGCCCATGAGATATTAATTAAAAATGTCAAGTAAATCCTCTTATTTTTGTATCATAGTGTCAAATAGCAGTAAAATAAACATGTTAAGATCCTTAATCTACTGCTATGTTTCACTGTAAAATTTACCTTTGTTAAAATTTGCCTCTGTTCAAATTTGTTGAGATCGCACGTAAAAGTATCCTAATATTACTTTGGCTGGTATTTTCTAATTACTGTCTAATATTTTGGGAATGCAAATTTTATCTGAATGTCAATTACAGTTAAGCATGTGCCGTTTGTTTTTCTTGCTCAGGTTTTGTAATTTGATGGAATGCTTTTATCACAATTTAATAAATGTTTGCTTTATTTAAAAAAAAAAAAGAAAGAAGAAGAGAAAGTGCAGCAGAGACCCCCCCAGAAAGTGGTGAGTGGGACAATGGGCCAGAACCAGTGTAGGGCACAGTCTTTTATCTCTCTCATGCAGAGTTTTTTAGTGAAAAGTGGAGCGAAGGTAACTAGGCAGCAATTGCGTTCTTACTTAGAGCTTGTTGGTGAATATAATCCTTGGTCTCCAGATGAATGGACACTAGAAACTGGACTTAAGAATTTTACTCAGAAAAATGGTGAAAAGGCCGGAAGGATAGAAGATATTCAAGTTAGTTTTTGGATTATATCGGCTTTAATTAGAGCTATTATTATAATTTTAGAAGGGGACTCTGCAAGAAATTCCTCTAAGGGAAGACACCCCCAAAATGTAGCTAAAAAAGAAGTGTTTCATAGTACGGACAAGAAGAAAGAGAAAGGGAATTCTTTTTTTTTTTTTTTTTAAGATTTATTTTTATTACAAAGTCAGATATACACAGAGGAGGAGAGACAGAGAGGAAGATCTTCTGTCCAATGTTTCACTCCCCAAGTGAGCGCACCGGGCCGGTGTGCGCTGATCCGATGCCGGGAACCAGGAACCTCTTCCGGGTCTCCCTCGCGGGTGCAGGGTCCCAGATATTTGGGCCGTCCTCGACTGCTTTCCCAGGCCACAAGCAGGGAGCTGGATGGGAAGTGGAGCTGCCGGGATTAGAACTGGCGCCCATATGGGATCCCAGGGCTTTCAAGGCGAGGACTTTAGCCGCTAGGCCACAGCGCCAGGCCCGAAAGGGGAATTCTTAAAAGGCCCACCTAACAGGAAAGGCCGCCGTAATATGGCTAAAAAAGAAACGCCTCATAGTACAGATGAGGATGGCAAAGCGGAGCCTGCGAGAAATTTCCCTAACGGGAGACGCCACCGTAATGTGGCTAGGAAAGAAATGGCTTATACTACAGATGAAGATGAGGAAGAATGTGTGAGACCCTCCCACGAGGAGATGCCACTGTAATGCAGCTAAAAGAGAAAGGCCTTATACTACAGATGTGGAAATCAGGAAAAGAAAACTTGGAAGATGTTACCACAATGTGACTGAAAATGAAATCAGAACTAAGAAAAAGAAAATTTTCAGTGTTAAACCACAGGATTTCTCTAGCGAGGTAAATGAGGCTGGGATAAAGCAACAGTTAAATATCAGCCCATGCCGTCTTGCTCTTAAATCTGATCAAAAACGTTTCCAAATGTCTGATGTTCCCCGGAGACCTCATGAGTTCCGATTGCTTTTTCCAATCATACTTAGTCAAGAAAATAACCAACCTACCTATGAAAGCCTAGATGTTAATGCCATCATAGCTTTTAAAAAGGCTTGCGTGTCCTACGGACCTACTTCTTCTTATGTGTGGGAATATTTAAATGGCTGGAGCCAGGGAGCAAACTGGATTCCTTATGATTTTGAAGTAATAGCAAAAATAGGGTTTTCTCCTTCTCAATATTTACAATGGAAAGTGTGGAGAAGCGATGTGGCTAAAGAAAAACTGCTGTCCTTAGGAGCATCAGGTAGGCAACTCCCTGGTGGAGGACAATTGACTTATGATATGTTGGTTGGAGATGGACAGTGGGTTACTACAGAGCAACAGATACAGCTACCTCAAGCTGCGCTCATGCATATACGAGACATAGCATTGTGGGCATGGGAGAAAACCGAGACTGGGTCTGAATTTGCAGGCAGTTATGCAAAAGTCATTCAAGGAGCCAGAGAATCTTATGCTGATTTTGTAAGACGTTTGACAGACTCCATTGAAAAACAAGTTAGGGGAGAAGGCACTAGGAAATTGTTGTTAAAGCAACTGGCCTTTGATAATGCGAATGAGGACTGCCAGGCTGTTTTTCAAAAGAGGATCTTCTGGGTTACCTGAAAGCCTGTCGCAACATAGGGACGTTTAAACACCGTGCCCGCCTAGCAGCACTTGAAACTTTGCTATTCAAAAACAAATGAAGGGGGCCCGGCGCTGTGGCCTAGCGGCTAAAGTCCTCGCCTTGAAAGCCCTGGGATCCCATATGGGCACCGGTTCTAATCCCGGCAGCTCCACTTCCCATCCAGCTCCCTGCTTGTGGCCTGGGAAAGCAGTCGAGGACGGCCCAAATATCTGGGACCCTGCACCCGCGAGGGAGACCTGGAAGAGGTTCCTGGTTCCCGGCATCGGATCAGCGCACACCGGCCCGGTGCGCTCACTTGGGGAGTGAAACATTGGACAGAAGATCTTCCTCTCTGTCTCTCCTCCTCTGTGTATATCTGACTTTGTAATAAAAATAAATCTTAAAAAAAAAAAAAATGAAGGCTAAATGTTTTAATTGTGGCAAGCCAGGACACCTTAGAAAAGATTGCCGAATGCTTCCTTCAACTCAAAAATACCGTGCGGATACTTTTAACAGTCACTCCCCTGGAATATGTCCTAAGTGCCAAAGAGGCCGACACTGGAAAGCAGAATGTAAATCCAAATTTGACCGTGATGGCAGATGCCTGTGGCCAGAAGACTCTGGGAGGGGTCAGCCCCAGGTCCCAAACATTCACAGGTTTACAAAATGGGAATCTGCAGAGAAGCTACAAACTTAAAACTGCCACTGTCTCATTGCCCCCCCTGTGCTCCTCACCCTGCAAGTATAAATCCTGGAGGCTGAAATGCCAATCAGTTGTGGTGCATGCATGTTATTCATATAGCGCTTTTTCCTATACAGCATTGCTTAATCATGTACACTAATTTTTAAGTACAAGTCTTTATATTAAGTTAATTTTTATGTTCACTGTCTCATTAAGTTCTCATTGTTTAAAATTAACAAAAGCGATGTTCTTGCTTTAAGGAGTGTTTGGGTGATGTCATTATATCATTATAAAGTGAATGTTTGCTGTTTTGTTTGTTAATGTACCCAAGTTGTAACCGCATGTCTTTTGGAATATTTTATAATGCTGAGGAAGCTGGCCTTCAGTTTAGTGGCTAGCTTTCACAATAATCACCAATTTCAAGGTCTTTTGTTGTGGTACATGTTTAGCAAACTGACTTCATCTGTATATCCATTGCAACTTTTGGGAGCTTGGAATTCAAAGAAGATACTAGGCTTTTGTAAATCTTGAGGGTTTTTTGGGGGGACATTCAATAAAAATGTGAAATTTTATCGTAAATAATTTGGTATAAAATTGAACTCGAACACTATTTGATTATTTCAAGGTATAAGTTAATGTGATATTCATTGTCTACAAAGTGTTTGCATGTATTAATTGCATGTATTAGTGTAATTCTTGTGTTTTTGGCTGGTTATCAAATCTCTCACTGCCTTTAATGTGTCAAGGTTTTGTATTTGTTTTAAAGATATTTGAGTGATGATCTCGCATCAATAACCAATTGTAATCTATCATGTGTTATGCTAATGTCAACAACAAATCTTATTTCAGATATTTTTAGCTATCCTTAAAAAAGCATTTAAGAATTCAAAGGTTTCAAATCCTAGGGATTCCCTTGGTATTCTTACGAGGCCTCAAGAATGCCAACGGATCTATCTCCCGTTTTGTGGAGACAGTTGACCAGGCTATTGGATTATACTAAGATTATTGCCAAATAGCAAATGGAGTAAAATTGTATTGTGTCAAAACGTTGTATACATCCATGGAGTTGTGAAGGTTTAATTTTAGTTTGCGTTGCTAATTATGTATTCTTAGCATGGCTGTATTGCTGGGAAGACTGAAATTTGCAATTTTAGATTGATGGAGGGATTTCATAGCATGATCAATGTTTTTGTCTGAGTTTCTTGGTTCAAAACTATTGATTTAATGGCGTTTCACTTACTGGTTTCTGGTGAACACTACTACTAAGCTTGGTTGAGAATATTTTCAAGTCTCCAAAAGTGTGTGTGTGTGTGTGTGTGTATGTGCGCGCATACATGTGTGTCTTAACATTTTGTCCTTTGTAAAAAGTTGTTTAAAATTGTTATGTGTTGCTGTTTGTTTATCAAGAGCAGGTTGCCTTGGGTCTGTGGCAACCTGCAGCCATGCCCAGAGCTTTCTGATAGGATTGTAAAAGCACAAAGATGTTAGTTATGCTTTAAAAGCAGAGGGGAGAATATGCTACCCCTGTAAATGCATTAATTTGGCCTTACTCACCTTAAATTTTCTTCAGATTTTGTCTCCTGGTAAGCACCAGCTCTGCGTTACTGGAGGCTGCTTGCAGGCTAAACCTGGATGTCTTTGGTTTGATGGAGGGACCCAGCCACTCACAAGTGGAGAGGTCCTGACCCCTTGCTAACTGTGGGAAGAGGGTTTGTTTGTGTTTTTCCAGAAACTGAGCTGCAGCCTGTGTGGGTGCCAGCTGGTAATGTAAAGCCCTGGACTCCATTCACTGGAGGAAGCGCCTGCAGTAAGACAACTTCGCGACTTCATCCTGAAAGATCCATCGCCATTAAGGAGACATTGGAGGAGGAGGAGGAGGCCAGACCCCTCCCAACACCGGGTGACATGAGGGATCCTAAGAGATTGGTGCATCAGGCGCAATTGTCCTTGACATTATGATGCATTTGGTAAACACTAATAATCCGTGGGAAAGGTTATGCTCTTGTCCCTAGAATTTCCTGATGGATCCTCAAAACTATGGCTCATCTGACCTCGAAAGTGCTGCAGCTCCCTTGAACTCAACGCTGCCCCTGGAGAAGATGGAACCCCCTGTGGAGCTGCCTCTATGAACTGAAAAGCTAAATTTGTTTAATATTCCTCTGGTTCCACTACAGGTCAGGAGTGCAGAGAAATTCTCCACCTTCTTAGAATTTTTGAGGAAGACTTTAAGTGTAACTTGTTATTTATAGATTTTAATGACCTTAGACATTAGAAAAGCCATAGAAATTTGTGGTGGTATCCAAGGACGACTCTGACACCCTCTTAAAGGAGGTTGTGTGTATAGAGCAAGGGGGATCTCAGGGTGGAGCAGGATAAGAGGAGCCCTCTATCCTAGTCCCGGAGACCCCCGGAGGCCTCCCATGTGCTTTCACTGCAGGAGCAGTGGATATCTGCCTCATCAAGGACATCGAGAACCGTATCCCGACTGCCAAGGAGATCACAAGGAAGATGAGTGCCCTTGGAGGCCGAGAACTCTGAGGTCAGTCTTTTCCTATTGGATTTCTCGCAAGGGATTGAAGCAGCCCAGTACCCTGCTCATAGGGTCTGGTGACCTGGGAACTTAAGCCAGGAGCCCCGGGAGGCACTCAGAGACAAAAGGATTGTAGGAGGAGCTTCCTCTAGTTCTTAACTAGTTCCAGCCTTGGCTCCCAGCCCTCTCTTACACCAACCATCAGGGTTGCTTGTGAGCCCCATGTAGAGTTAAATTTCTTCCTCACTCACTAAGTTGTTGGGGATTTCCCTGCTCACCTGCCTAAGACTTTTCTATTCTTCAATTGTTAAATGCAAAGTTTAAATTGGGTTAAGAATCTCCCTGAAAAGCTTTTATCAATTTAAAACTGTTAATGCTAAACAAGATGTAACTGTAAAGAACTTTGATGTTATGTTTGAACTCAGCTGCTATGTATGTCAATGTTGGTCTTTACACTGTTCCTGGTGCCACTCTGATTTCGGTTAAACACAAAAGCATGTTACCTCGGCAGAAATTATATAATATATAATATTGTTTCTCCCCATTTTTCTGCTCTTCCAAGAGCATGTTCCCCCTACATACATCTTTCAGGCCTAATTTTACAAAACACAGAAGAGGGATTTGTAGGAGGACATTGTGACCGTAGAAGGTCAGTGAGCACAGGGTTACAGTTGGTTGGATAATATTTGGAGGAGAATAACCAAATGGCTACCTTTTGTATACCTTACTGGATATCATTTGCATAAGAACAGTTGAGTGGAGAGTATGCATATGAGATCTCCTGGTGGAATATACAAGACAAAAGAGTTCCAAACAAAAGCATTGATGGTTTTGTTGATGAGCTCAATACTTCCTCCCTTATCCTGTATGGCCCTCAGTGTATAAAGTTTGATGCCACTAATAAACTATGGCTTTGACCATCAGTCAGGGTCCACGCATGTTATTATCGGCTCCATGCACCAAGTCCATCACTGCGGGACAGCGACAGGAACCTTCCGTGGGCGGCGGCTCACACCCTCGGATGGACGGAGCCTCTCACACCCCCAGTGTGCGCAGCAGCAGGTGGGGGACTCAGCTCGCCACCACCCCTACTAGGCATGGACAGTGCCAGGGCCTCCTGAGGGAGGACGAGAGGCTGTGGGGGCAGCCCTGACAGCAGTGGAGTGCCCGTGCAGCACAGCCCACCCATGTCCATCACCACGCCTGGAGCTGTGGTCACTGGAGGGGTGGCCTGCAGGGGCCTCAAATCCCACTCCCTGGCACACCACTGGGGAGAACTATGTCCCCAGCTTCCCCACTTGAGCTGCATCATGATTGAGTGTGCCTGGGGTACCACACAGCAGGGCCCCCAGACCTTGTCTACGCGCAGGCCAGCACACAGGCAGCCGGAAGTGTCAAGGCCAGAGAGCCACCGGCTGAGCCTCAGGCCCAGACTGGACACAAGGCTGAGCTCTGCAGCACAGCCTGCCTCGGCCAGCTCTGCTCCCACTCCTGCAGCCCACACATGAACACATAGGTACATACGTGTGTACACACACCCACAAACATCTGTATGCACCTGTACGCATACAAACTACACAACCCCACAAGAGTATGCACAGCCCGCGTGTACACACAGAAACCCAACACATGCACACATGTGCACACACAGCAAGCTGCTACACACATGTGCACATATATGCATGCAAACAGAGAAAGCAAACTCAGAGTTCTCAGAAAGCAGCGACTGGTCGAGCTGGGGCTCAGTGCTCGGGGACTCCATCCTGGTGTCCTAGGCCTTGGGAGGCGGGGACAGAAGCCCAGAGCCCCTGGTCCTGCCGCGGGGCTGCCTGCGGGGCCTCGGGGTGTGGCACCCACGGGCTCCAGTGGGCAGCAGAGCTGCTTCCATTGTGGTCACCTCAGGCAGCGTGTGCTGCCTCGCCACTGTGACTGCACTCCTGACGCAACGGGCCATTCCCTGGGGGCCCCTGGGGGCTGGCCTGGCCTGCATGCAATCACTGGGTCCCCTCCAGGATCAGCCTCTACTCTGCTCCACGGCTAGTCTCAGGAGAGACGGGTCCAGCAGGCCCTGTGGCCACGCCAGGGTCTTGGGAGAACGGGAGACCAGTCCAGGTGCCAGGAGTCTCTGGCGATGCCAGCTACTGCCCAGGCCCTGATCTACATGCCCCACCCTGGTGCGGATGTCATGCCCAGAGCAGCCCCAGCGCAGACACAAAGCACAGGTGATCACCGCAGGACACCACCTTCACCCCGCGGGCCCCTCCACAGCCACCTGGGGTCAGCGTGGAACAGAGGCCACCAGGAGCATGTGGCCGCCAACAGCGCTCCCCTGAGCCCCTGGCCAAGCAGGCCAACCACGTCGCGGCCTTGCCCTGCAGGAGTCAGTCTGGGATGGAAGACCCAAGGTAGCCCCTGGGGTGGAGGGTGTTCCAGACTGCATGAGCGGGCTCCCTCCAGACCCTGGGCTTCCCGCCCAATGCCAGCCCCCATCTCCTTAAGGGGTCACAGAGAGGGACACAAGCCCAACGTGCCCGATCTCGTCTGATCTCAAGGTGCAGGGGAGGGAGGCAGCCATCCCAGGGAGCTTCATGAGACGCCGAGGGCTAGCTGCCAGGCCCGGACACTCGGGCTCAGGGCCGACTTCTGAGCCGGGCAGCCCCAGACAGACCTGGACGCCTGAGATCCTGAGCCCTGAGGGTGGGCCTTCCATCTCTGCCACCGCTGGCCCTGCCCTGAGTTGCACTGACAGCAGGAGGTGTGGCCCAGTCTGTCTGGAGAGGAGCTCCTGGGGTGTCACCCCCGCCCCCCAGCCATGGGGCAGCAGAGTGACACCAAAGCAAAGGCGTTGTGTGGCCGCATCAGGTCTCCAGTCCCGGACCCACCAGGGGCTCTTGGCCAGGCTCACCGCTGTCCACAGAGGAGAAGCAAGTGCCACAAGGCCACACTGTCCCCCCCACTCCCTGTCTCTCCAGTGACACCCCCACACACCTGCAGCGTCTGGGGGCCTCCACTTCAGCAAAGTATCCAGGGGCCAGGGAGAGGAGCGTGCCAGCTCCAGCCTGCTCAGCCAGGGCAGGCATGTGGCAGCAGGTCAAACCCACAGGTGGCACCTCAGCTCAAGGGGACATGCAGGGCCTGGGACGGTGAGGCACACAGTAAGAACCAGGCGGGCACCTGGACAGCCATGCCAACCGGCCCTGCCACCTGGGAGCAGCACACCACAGCCATGCCCTGGCCCCCGGCTCACGTACAACATGTCCTGCGGCAGGCAGGCAGGGCACCCCGACCCAGCTGTCCACGTCCCTGCCTCCTTGTGCCTGACCCTTTCTGGCTACCCCTCTGAGGCACCTGGGTATGGGACGGCTCCCTCCCTGCCTCATTTCCAGGCAGGGTCTGGACTCCAGCTGCCCTGCAGGTCCCGAGCCTTCCTTTGCAGGGCCCTCTGCCTGGTCCTGGGCCCCTGCTGCCACTCGCTGCCAGGCCCTGCCACACCTAACTGAGCCGAATGCCCGCCTGCAGGTGCTGGCATGGCCCAGCAGCTCAGGCGGAGGGGATTCAGCAAGGAATTCGACTCCCTCTGGGAAGTGGCCCTCCCGACAAAAGGATGTGCCTAGCTTCCGGGCCCGTGGGGACATGTAGGCCCTGCTGTGTGCAGGCACAAGGCCCAGCTGTCCCCAAGCTCCTGACCTCATAGCACGCTGAGCACGCCGCACCCCCGTGAGGGCCCTGTGGGGACAGACTTACCTCCAGGTCGTCCAGCGAGCGAGTGGCGCTAAACCGCTTGGATCTCCCCAGCGACCTGCGGGCTGAGGGGCGCTGGGACGTCTGGGCCAGGCCCACTCCACGCCCGCACTTGGAGCCCTGGAAGCAGAGGGAGATGCGCCAGGTTGGCCTCTTGGGAGCGACAGGGTCGCGCATGCCGCGTGGCGATGTCAGAGGCAGGGAAGGTGCTGGTGGCCTCGCGGGAGCCAGATGTAGCACAGCCAGTGCCACACACTGAACACACGCACCCGGGGCCTTCACGTGTGTGTCGCCCACAACCACACATGTGCCCCGGGGCTCCGCCCTGACCAAATGCCACACGCACCTGGGCAGCCCTCTGTGCTGCTTCCGGAAAGTTCTCAAATCGCTGCAGCTCAACCTGCTTTCTGCTCCACTCACTGTGCCAGCACCTGAAGACTGCTCTCCTCTTGGGCCAGCTGCTGGCCGCGGCCCACACCTGCCCACAGGAACACCCCATTTTCCGCTACCACAGTCTCTCACAGCTCATTTCACAATCCTTGCCAGCCCGGCCCAGGCCACCACAGAAAGCTCTCCCTGTAGCCCTGCGTCCCACCAGTCCTGGAGAGAACGCCTGGGTCAGTGGCTGCCGCCAGGAGGCCACGCAGTGGCACTGTGGGCTTGGGGTGGGCGGGGACACTGTGTCCCTCACACGCTGGACAGGCCGCAGTGGAGCTGCACCCATCCTGTCCCGCACAGTGAAGTCGGCGACCCACTAGGACAAGGCCGGGAGCAGCCCTGCTGGGGGGCCAGCGCCCCCTGGTGGACACGTGGGAGAGTCGCGCCCTCAGCGCCCCCTGGTAGTCCCGCGGATTTCAGACTGGCCCCACACCCGGTCAGGCCTTCCCCAGCCGCCTCCACGCTGAGATCCACTCATCTGCCAACCCCACGGGGCTCTCTGCCTGGCTCCCGGGTGGCCTGGCTGACACAGAAGATGTATGTCAAGGAGACCCTAAGGGCCCATGGAGAATTGCCACCCACAGTGCCACCACAACACCCACAGTGCCACCACAACACAGTGAGTACAGGTTCCAGCCCTGGCTTCCCCCGGTGAAGCTATTGGTGGTGGGACAGGTTTGGGCCAGGCCTGCTGCCTGGGGCACCCAACTCAAAGCCACCATCAATTTAGGCAGCAAAGCTTCCTAGGAACTCAGGGAGGGAAACATTTTGACAAAAGATGATCCTGACCCTGGCGGTAAGCCTCCACCTGTACGGGAGTGACGGTGACCCCGACGGTCAGCCCCAGCCTGTGAGGGAGTGACAGTGACCCCGACGGTCAGCCCCAGCCTGCAGGGGAGTGACGGTGACCCCGACGGTCAGCCCCAGCCTGCAGGGAGTGACCCCGATCCTGGTGGTCAACCCCAGCCTGCAGGGCAGTGACCCCAACCCTGGTGGTCAGCCCCAGCCTGCAGGGAGTGACCCCGACCCTGGTGGTCAGCCCCAGCCTGCAGGAAGTGACCCCGACCCTGGTGGTCAGCCCCAGCCTGCAGGGAGCGACCCCGATCCTGGTGGTCAACCCCAGCCTGCAGGGCAGTGACCCCAACCCTGGTGGTCAGCCCCAGCCTGCAGGGAGTGACCCCGACCCTGGTGGTCAGCCCCAGCCTGCAGGGAGTGACCCCGACCCTGGTGGTCAGCCCCAGCCTGCAGGGAGTGACCCCGACCCTGGTGGTCAACCCCAGCCTGCAGGGAGTGACCCTGGCCCCAGTGGTCAGCCCCCGCCTGCAGGGAGTGACCCCGACCCTGGTGGTCAGCCCCCGCCTGCAGGGGAGTGACCCCGACTGCCAGCCCCCGCCTGCAGGGAGTGACCCTGGCCCCAGTGGCCGGCCTCTCATCTCACATCCACATCCTCTTCTTGCCTAGAAAGCTGTAACGGGGCTGGCCATGGAGTTAACCTCTTTGGGTCATGTCTGAGTCCCGGCTGCTCCGCACCTCCAGTTCAGCTCTCAGCCAATGCGCCTGGAAGACTGTGCCAGGGCTGCTGCCGTCCATCAGGAGGCCCAAAGGCATGCCGGGTTCCTGGGATCAGCTGGGCCCAGCCCTGGCTATGCAGGCCTGGGGGGTGGGGAGAAGGGCATATATATGAGATTTTCTTTCTTCTGCCACTCTGCCTTTAAACGCATCCGTGCATTTCACAAAGCACAAGCTGTAACACTTCACAGAGTCAGATAAAGGCCCCGAGACCCACGTGCCGTGTGGGCGCCTGGCCAGCAGGAGGGACGCCACTGCCACACAGCAAAGAGGGCTTAGTTACCCCACAGGAGCCTACAGAAGAAACACCCACTCGGCCTCAGCTAATCCTCCTCAGGGAAGACTAACCCCACACATTTTTATCAATTTCTTGAAAGGAATCAAGACAGGGACGTTCTACTCGCTGGTCACCCACTGAGGCCTGCAGGGCTGGGGCCAGGAGCTCAGCCCGGCTCCCCGAGGGTGGCCGGAACCAGGCTCCCCCACCGGCTGCCCACACAGGGAGCTGAGCTGGGAGCTGCCCACCGGCAGCCGTGCCCACCACGGAGTCTAGGCAAGACAGGGCAGCACTTATGGTTCCCATGTAATTATCGCCTCACACAGAGGTGTGTCAACAGGCCACACGGGGGCCACACGAGGGCCACACGGGGGCCACACAGGGGCCACACCGGGGCCACACGGGGGCCCAGGGAGGGCCCATGGTGCAGGGCAACAGTGACACCAAGCAGAGTGGTGAGGGACCAGAGCAAAAAAGGCAGGCGACAGTGTGCACCCCTCATGCTGAGGAGAGTCAGGGTAAGAGGCAGGGCCCCCCACATCCAGGGGGAGTTGGGGTAAGAGGCAGGGCCCCCCACATGTGAGGAGTCGGTAAAGGATAGTGTGCACCCCACCTGAGGAGTCGAGTGAGGGGCAATGTTCCCGCTGTCGTGAGGACATGTTCTCCACTCCCAGGGGCGCCTGTGGAGTCGGGCTGGGCCCTGCAGCCCGCCGGCCGCGAGCAGGGCTCCACCCTCGGCCCCGGCAGCCTCATGGGTGCAGCCCCTGCTTCCTGCTCTGGCCTGGCCGGGAGCTGGCCGCGAGCAGGGCTCCACCCTCGGCCCCGGCAGCCTCATGGGTGCAGCCCCTGCTTCCTGCTCTGGCCTGGCCGGGAGCTGGCTGAGGGGCATAAGAAGAGTCACCCAGCAGCTGAGCTGGCATGGCCAGCTGTCTTTCTCCATCTCCCTGCCTTTCAAACAGAATTTAAATAAGCCCCCCCAAACCGTCTCTGTGCCCACGTGGCACCCTGTGGAGGCTCTAACGGCTGTGTCTGGGCACAGAGTCACCTGTGCCATGGGACGCTAATGCGGCTGAAATAAAGGCCACTGCACTGCAGGGACTCCATCGGCGTGCGTCTGAGTGTGCCCTGCGGGTGCAGGCTGCGGGCTCTGGTCCCCTACTTGGCTGCGTGGGCTGGCTCTGCACACAGCTAGCTGCCCCGTGCCATGCAGAGTGCAGGCCTCAGGCCCCTTGCTTTAATTGGCTCCCCGTGGTGGTTCTTTCCATCTCCCGGAAGGATAGGAAGAACAAGGGCCGCAGACCTCCCCCTTGGCTCCTGCTGCCGCCCTACCCAGCCTCCGACTGGCCGCCATCTGCTTGCCAGCCCGGCACTCGGGCCCTGCGTCAGGTGAGAGCCCCAGGGTGCCGGGTGCTCCTTGGGCCTGCTTCCCTGGCCTCAGGGATCCTCTGCGGGGCTCAGTGCTGCCTCATCTCAGGGGTACTCACCCGGAACAGGGCTCAGGGCAGATCAGTCTGTGCGGCCTCCAGGCCTTGCCACGGCCTAGAGCCATGGCGGGTCTGTTCTGAGACTTCCTCTGACTGAGCTAGAACCCGTGGGCTGAAGCAACTGGCCCTGGCCCTGCCACAGACGTGGCTCTGAGCTCCCCACAGGGCCTTGCTAGAAAGGGAAAGCTAGGAACCCTCACAGCACGCCGTGGGACGTGGAGGCCACGCGGGGATCAAGTCCTCCAAGCCCCTTGGAGCGCTCCCACCACACTGAAATAGCCTGGACCCCGGCCGAGCTGGCTGGGCCCCGCAGCACCCCACCCAGCATCCTGATGTGTGTAAGCCATGCACAGCTTACGGGAGAAAATGCGATCACACTACATGCGTGTGTTTTGGGGACCTGCTTTGTTCACTTAGCCTAACAAGGGGCTGTTAGTAAATGTGCAGAGACGAGTCTGCCTCCTCACAGCCACGGCTGCGGCTGCCCACAGGCCAGCTGCCACACCCTGCTGCCCCCTGGAAGTCAGTGCCGCAACCTCCCGTGGAACAGAGCACCACCAGGTGCTGGCCTACCTCCCCGCGGAGCAGAACCCGCTAGCCTAGACAGCCGGCTGCTTCTCAGGGACTGACAGGCACCCAGGAGACCAACTTCACTGTCACAGCTCTGAAACATATAGCATTTTTTAAAATTATTATTTTTTTGAAAGTCAGAGTTTTAGAGAAGGAAGAGAATCTTCCATCCTCCGGCTCATTCCCCAGATGGCCACAATGGCCAGCCCTGGGCCAGGTCGAAGCCAGGAGCCCCAAGGGAAGGTCATATTGCCCTTGTGTGTGTGTGTGTGTGTGTGTGTGTGTGTGTGTGTGTTTATGTTACAGGTGGAGAGCCAGTAAGAGGTAAAGACACAGCGAGAGCGCCTTCCTCCCTGCTCACTGCCCACGTGCCCACAACAGCTGCGCTGGGCCAGGCTGAGCCAGGAGCCGGGGGCTCCAGCCAGGCTCCCCGGGGGCAGGGCTCGGAAGGCCGGGAGCTCGATGGGGGGCTATAGCGTCCAGGGGGCACTGGTGTTCTATGATAGAGCAATGCCTCAGGGTCTTTCCTGTTTGGCTTCACGGCTTGAGAGGCAGAGAGAGGAAGGGAGTACCCACACGCTGCTGACTCCCCAGCGGCCCACAGACTGCTGGGGCCAGGCCACAGCTCTGCAGGGCGTGGCTGTCCCCTGCTGCCACCCAGGCACGCAGATGGCTGAACAATAGCGTCGCCTCTTGCCCCACAACGCTGTCCTGACCTTTCGCTTACTACACCGCCAGCAAGCAACTTTATCCAATAAAACCACATTTATGAAGGGCCTGCTGCAGCCAGCTCCTGTTCAAAGGTGGCCCCTGTGGGATAGAACTACCGGGCGGGCGGCGAGGAGGGCCGAGCGGCAGCCGGCTTCCCTCCCCTCCACACGGGGGCGCCGCAGAAAGAAAGGGAAGGCAATACAACCTATCAGTTCCACTAACAAGACACCTCCTGGCAAAGAGCCACAGCTTGGGCTGGCGGGGAGCAGTCAGTGGCATGTCCCGCGTGGGGGGCAGCATCCCCTCAGGCCCGCCTGGGACCTTGGGAGCCACAAATGAGACTACAGAGCACACGTGGGAGGCGGCCAACGAGCCTCCCACTCAGTTGGGCCAGCCGCGGCAAGGTAAGCCCTGAATTCCATGCAGAGAAACAAGGAGACTCTTCCCACACATGCAGGGCAGCTTACCAAGCCAAGGGCCCACGCACGCGCTCACCTTAGGGGTGTGGCCCATGGCACAGTGGCATCCCATGCGGGCACCAGTTCAGTCCCAGCAGCTCCACTTCCCATCCAGCTCCCTGCCTGTGGCCTGGGAAGGCAAGCAGGAATGGCCCAAAGCCTGGGGACTCTGCACCCGTGTAGGAGATGTAGAAGATGCTCCTGGTTCCTGGCTTCAGTCTGGCCCAGCCTGGATGTAAGGAGTCACTCAAACAGAGGCCCCAAAACGGAACCCGGGTCCCGCCGTCCTGGACTCAGCGCCACCCCCGAATGCTTGCTTGCCCAGCACTACTAACCCTCCAGGTCCGGCCCTTAAGGCCCACTAGCCTATGGGAGCTGAGTGAGCACTGCACCAATCTCCGGAGGGGTTTACCCTCAGGGCCCACCCCCAGCCTCCACTCCCCCACTCCCCGCATCCCTCATCCTGCACTCCACTCACTCCCCTCACTCCCCTACTCCCCCACTCCCTCACTCCCCCACTCCCCTCCCGCACTCCCCCACTCCCCCACTCCTCTCACTCCCCCCACTCCCCTCACTCCCCCCACTCCCCTCCCGCACTCCCCCCACTCCCTCACTCCCTCACTCCCCCACTCCCCCACTCCCCCCACTCCCTCACTCCCCTCCCGCACTCCCCCCACTCCCCTCACTCCCCCACTCCCCTCCCGCACTCCCCCACTCCCCCACTCCTCTCACTCCCCCCACTCCCCCCACTCCTCTCACTCCCCCCACTCCCCTCACTCCCCCACTCCCCTCCCGCACTCCCCCCACTCCCCCCACTCCCTCACTCCCTCACTCCCTCACTCCCCCACTCCTCTCACTCCCCCCACTCCCCCCACTCCCTCATTGCCCTCACTACCCCCACTCCCCCCACTCCCCCACTCCCCCCACTCCCCACTCCCCCCACTCCCTCATTGCCCTCACTACCCCACTCCCCCCACTCCCCTCCACTCCCCCCACTCCCCCACTCCCCCACTCCCTCACTCCCTCACACCCCTCACTCCCCCCACTCCCCACTCCCCCACTCCCCCACTCCCTCACTCCCTCACCACCCCCACTCCCCCCACTCCCTCACTCCCCACTCCCCCACTCCCCCACACCCTCACTCCCCCACTCCCTCACTCCCCCCACTCCCCTCACTCCCCCACTCCCCCCACTCCCACACTCCCTCACTCCCCCACTCCCCCCACTCCCTCACTCCCTCACTCCCCCACTCCCTCACACCCCCACTCCCCACTCCCCTCACTCCCCACTCCCCCACACCCCACCCCCACTCCCACACCCCCCCACTCCCCCCACTCCCCCACTCCCTCACTCCCTCACACCCCTCACCCCCCACTCCCCCACTCCCCCACTCCCCTCACTCCCCCCCACTCCCCCACTCCCCCACTCCCTCACTCCCCCACCACCCCCACCCCCCACTCCCCCACTCCCCCACTCCCCTCACTCCCCCACTCCCTCACTCCCCCACTCCCTCACTCCCTCCACTCCCTCACTCCCTCACTCCCCCACTCCCCCACTCCCCCACTCCCCCCACTCCCCCACTCCCCACTCCCCCCACTCCCTCACTCCCCCACTCCTCACTCCCTCACTCCCCCACTCCCCCACTCCCACACCCACCCCTCACTCCCCTCACTCCCTCACTCCCTCACTCCCCCACTCCCACCACCCCCACTCCCCCCACTCCCTCACTCCCTCACTCCCTCACTCCCCCACTCCCCCACTCCCTCACTCCCCACTCCCCCCACTCCCACACTCCCCCACCCCTCACTCCCCCACTCCCTCACTCCCCCACTCCCTCACTCCCCCACTCCCTCACTCCCCCACTCCCTCACTCCCCCACCACCCTCACTCCCCCCACTCCCCTCACTCCCCCACTCCCACACTCCCTCACTCCCCCACTCCCTCACTCCCCCACTCCCTCACTCCCCCACACCCTCACTCCCCCACTCCCTCACTCCCCCCACTCCCCCCACTCCCCACACCCACACTCCCTCACTCCCCCACTCCGCTCACTCCCCCCCACTCCCCCACTCCCCCACTCCCACACTCCCCCACTCCCTCACTCCCCCCACTCCCCCACTCCCTCACCACCCCCCACTCCCCCACTCCCCCACTCCCACCCCACTCCCCCACTCCCCCACTCCCCCCACACCCCCACTCCCTCACTCCCCCACACCCTCACTCCCCCACTCCCTCACTCCCCCCACTCCCCCACTCCCCCACTCCCCCCACTCCCTCACTCCCCACCCACCCACACTCCCCCACTCCCCACTCCCCCACACCCCTCACTCCCCCACTCCCTCACTCCCCCACTCCCCACACACCCCCACTCCCCCACTCCCCCCACTCCCCCACACCCCCACACCCACACTCCCTCACTCCCCACTCCCCCACTCCCCCACCCCTCACTCCCTCACTCCCCCACTCCCTCACTCCCCCACTCCCTCACTCCCCCACTCCGCTCACTCCCCCACTCCCTCACTCCCCCACTCCCCACACCCCCACTCCCTCACTCCCCCACCCCACACCACCCCACTCCCTCACTCCCCCACTCCCCCACTCCCTCACTCCCCCACTCCCCCACTCCCTCACTCCCCCACTCCCCACTCCCCCCACCTCCCCCCACTCCCCCCACTCCCCCACTCCCTCACTCCCCCCACCCCCCACTCCCCCCACTCCCCCACACCCCACCCCCCACTCCCACACTCCCACACCCCACACCCCTCACTCCCCCCACACCCTCACTCCCCTCACACCCCCACACCCCTCACTCCCCCACCTCCCACACACCCCCCACTCCCACACCTCCCCACCCCACACCCCCCCACTCCCTCACTCCCCACACCCTCACTCCCCCACTCCCTCACTCCCCCCACCCACCCCACCCCCACCACCACACACCCTCACTCCCCCACTCCCTCACTCCCCCCACCTCCCCCCACTCCCCCCACACCCCCCACTCCCCCACTCCCCCACTCCCTCACTCCCCCCACTCCCCACTCCCACACTCCCCCCACTCCCTCACTCCCCCCACCCCCCCACTCCCTCACACCCCTCACTCCCCACACTCCCCCCACTCCCTCACTCCCCCCCACTCCCCACACTCCCCTCACTCCCCACTCCCCCCACACCCCTCACTCCCCCACTCCCCCACTCCCCTCACTCCCCCACACCACCCCACTCCCCACACTCCCCCCCACTCCCCTCACCCCCTCACTCCCCACACCCCCCCACTCCCCACACACCCCCACACCCCCACACCCCCCCACACTCCCCCCACCCCCCCCACTCCCCCCCACTCCCCTCACTCCCCCACACCCCCACTCCCCCCACTCCCTCACTCCCACCCACTCCCCACACCCCCCCACCCCCACACCACCCCCCACACCCCACACACCCCCACTCCCCTCACTCCCCCCACTCCCCTCACACCCCCACACCCCACCCACCCCCACTCCCCACACCCCCACCACCCCCCACTCCCCCACTCCCCACACCCCCCCACTCCCCCACTCCCCCCACTCCCACCCCACTCCCCCACTCCCACACCCCCCCACCACCCACACTCCCCACCCCCTCACTCCCCCCACACCCCTCACACCCCCACTCCCTCACTCCCCCCACTCCCACCCACCTCCACCCACCCCACTCCCCCCACTCCCCACACTCCCCCACACTCCCCACCCCCCCACTCCCCCCACTCCCTCACTCCCCTCACTCCCCCCACTCCCCCACTCCCCCTCACTCCCCCACTCCCCCACTCCCCCCACACCCTCACTCCCCACACTCCCCCCACTCCCTCACTCCCCCTCACTCCCCTCACTCCCCCCACTCCCTCACTCCCCCACCCCCCACTCCCCTCACTCCCCCCACTCCCCCCACTCCCCTCACTCCCCACTCCCACCACCCCCCACTCCCTCACTCCCCCCACTCCCTCACTCCCCCCACTCCCTCACTCCCCCCACTCCCCTCACTCCCCCCACACCCTCACTCCCCACTCCCCCCACTCCCCTCACTCCCCCCACACCCCACTCCCCTCACACCCCCCACTCCCCTCACTCCCTCACTCCCCACACTCCCCCCACTCCCTCACTCCCCCCACTCCCTCACTCCCCCCCACTCCCCTCACTCCCCCCACTCCCCCACCCCCCACTCCCCCCACTCCCCTCACTCCCCCACCACCCTCACTCCCCCCACTCCCCACACTCCCCCACACCCCTCACTCCCCCACTCCCCCCACTCCCACACTCCCCCACTCCCTCACTCCCCCCCCCACTCCCTCACTCCCCCTCACTCCCCCCACACCCCCACTCCCCTCACTCCCCTCACCCCCCCACTCCCCCCACTCCCCCCACTCCCCTCACTCCCCCACTCCCCCCACTCCCCCACTCCCCTCACACCCCCCCACCCCCACTCCCCCCACTCCCCCACTCCCCTCACCCACCCCCCACTCCCCACTCTCCTCACTCCCCCCACTCCCTCACTCCCCCACTCCCTCACCTCCCTCACTCCCCCACTCCCTCACTCACCCCACTCCCCCCCACTCCCTCACTCCCCCCACTCCCTCACTCCCTCACTCCCCCCACACCCCACTCCCCCCCACTCCCTCACTCCCCTCACTCCCCCCACTCCCCCCACTCCCTCACTCTCCTCACTCCCCCCACTCCCTCACACTCCTCACTCCCCCCACTCCCTCACACCCCCCACTCCCTCACTCCCCCCACTCCCTCACTCCCTCACACCCCCCACTCCCTCACTCCCCCCACTCCCTCACTCACCTCACTCCCCCCACTCCCACACTCCCTCACTCCCCCCACTCCCTCACTCCTCCACTCCCCACACCCCTCACTCCCCCACTCCCCTCACTCCCACACTCCCCCCCACTCCCTCACACCCCCACTCCCTCACTCCTCCACTCCCCTCACTCCCTCACTCCCCACCCACACCCCCCACTCCCTCACTCCTCCACTCCCCCACACTCCCTCACTCCCCCCACTCCCCCCACTCCCTCACTCCCCCCACTCCCCTCACTCCCCCCCACTCCCTCACTCCTCCACACCCCCACTCCCTCACTCCCCACCCCCCACCCCCTCACTCCCTCACTCCCCCCACTCCCCACTCCCCCCACTCCCTCACTCCCCCCACTCCCCACTCTCCTCACTCCCTCACTCCCCCCACTCCCCCCCACTCCCTCACTCCCCCACACCCCTCACTCCCCTCACTCCCCCCCACTCCCACACCCCCCACTCCCTCACTCTCCCTCACTCCCCCCACTCCCCACTCCCTCACTCCCCCCCACTCCCACCACTCCCCACTCCCCTCACTCCCCACTCCCCCACTCCCCCACTCCCTCACTCCCCCCACTCCCTCACTCCCCCCCACTCCCTCACTCCCTCACTCCCCTCACTCCCCCCACTCCCCCCACTCCCTCACTCCCCCCACTCCCACACTCCCTCACCCCCCCACTCCCCTCACTCCCCCCACTCCCACACACCCCCCACTCCCTCACTCCCCTCACTCCCCCACTCCCCCCACTCCCCCCACTCCCTCACTCCCACCCACCCCCTCACTCCCCCACTCCCCCCCCACCCCCACTCCCCACTCCCCCCCACTCCCTCACTCTCCTCACTCCCCCACTCCCCCCACTCCCCACTCCCACCCCCCCACACCCTCACTCCCTCACTCCCCCCACTCCCCTCACTCCCCTCACTCCCCCACTCCCCCCCACTCCCTCACTCCCCACACCCCCCACTCCCCCCACTCCCCCACTCCCTCACTCCCTCACTCCCCACTCCCCCACTCCCCCCACTCCCCACTCCCCCCACTCCCCCCACTCCCTCCCCACTCCCCCACTCCCCCACTCCCCCACTCCCCCTCACTCCCCTCACTCCCCCCACTCCCTCACTCCCCTCACTCCCCCCACTCCCCCCACTCCCCTCCACTCCCCTCCCCCACTCCCCCCACTCCCCCCACTCCCCACCACTCCCCACACTCCCCCCACTCCCCCCACTCCCCTCACTCCCCCACTCCCTCACTCCTCACTCCCCCCACTCCCCCACTCCCCCCACTCCCCCCACTCCCCCCACTCCCTCACTCCCCCTCACTCCCCCCACTCCCCCCACTCCCCTCACTCCCACCTCACTCCCCCCACTCCCCCTCACTCCCTCACTCCCCCCACTCCCTCACTCCCCCCACTCCCTCACTCCCTCACTCCCCCCACTCCCTCACTCCCCCCACTCCCCCCACTCCCTCACTCCCCCCACTCCCCTCACTCCCTCACTCCCCCCACTCCCTCACTCCCCCCACTCCCCACTCCCTCACTCCCCCCACTCCCTCACTCCCTCACTCCCCCCACTCCCTCACTCCCCCCCACTCCCTCACTCCCCTCACTCCCCCCACTCCCTCACTCCCCCCACTCCCTCACTCCCCTCACTCCCCCCACTCCCCCACTCCCCACTCCCTCACTCCCCCCACTCCCCTCACTCCCCTCACTCCCCCACTCCCTCACTCCCCCCACTCCCTCACTCCCTCACTCCCCCCACTCCCCTCACTCCCCCCACTCCCCTCACTCCCTCACTCCCCCCACTCCCTCACTCCCCCCACTCCCTCACTCCCCTCACTCCCCCACTCCCCACTCCCTCCCACTCCCCCACTCCCCTCACTCCCCCCACTCCCTCACTCCCCCCACTCCCTCACTCCCCTCACTCCCCCCACTCCCTCACTCCCCACTCCCCCCACTCCCTCACTCCCCCCACTCCCTCACTCCCCCACTCCCTCACTCCCCCCACTCCCTCACTCCCCCACTCCCTCACTCCCCCACTCCCTCACTCCCCCCACTCCCTCACTCTCCTCACTCCCCCACTCCCCCTCACTCCCCCACTCCCTCACTCCCCTCACTCCCCCACTCCCTCACTCCCCCCACTCCCTCACTCCCTCACTCCCTCACTCCCCCACTCCCCCACTCCCTCACTCCCCTCACTCCCCCACTCCCCTCACTCCCTCACTCCCCTCACTCCCCCACTCCCCCACTCCCCCCACTCCCTCACTCCCCTCACTCCCCCACTCCCCCCACTCCCCTCACTCCCTCACTCCCCCCACTCCCTCACTCCCCTCACTCCCCCCACTCCCTCACTCCCCCACTCCCTCACTCCCCCACTCCCCCACTCCCTCACTCCCCTCACTCCCCCCACTCCCCTCACTCCCCCCACTCCCTCACTCCCTCACTCCCCACTCCCTCCCCCACTCCCTCACTCCCTCACTCCCCCCACTCCCTCACTCCCCTCACTCCCCCCACTCCCTCACTCCCCCTCACTCCCCTCACTCCCCCCACTCCCCCACTCCCTCACTCCCCTCACTCCCTCACTCCCCTCACTCCCCCCACTCCCTCACTCCCTCACTCCCTCACTCCCCCCACTCCCCCCACTCCCCTCACTCCCCCACTCCCCCCACTCCCCCTCACTCCCTCACTCCCCTCACTCCCCCCACTCCCCCACTCCCCTCACTCCCCTCACTCCCCCACTCCCTCACTCCCTCACTCCCCTCACTCCCTCACTCCCCCACTCCCCTCACTCCCCTCACTCCCCCACTCCCTCACTCCCCCTCACTCCCTCACTCCCCTCACTCCCCCCACTCCCTCACTCCCCTCACTCCCCCACTCCCCTCACTCCCTCACTCCCTCACTCCCCCTCACTCCCCTCACTCCCCCCACTCCCTCACTCTCCTCACTCCCCCACTCCCCCACTCCCCCTCACTCCCCTCACTCCCCTCACTCCCTCACTCCCCCACTCCCCCACTCCCCTCACTCCCCCCACTCCCCTCACTCCCCTCACTCCCCCACTCCCC
>NC_080843.1:0-40059 GCF_030435755.1 Ochotona princeps
CCTGCTCCTGTCATGGGAACCTGGTCAGTTGGGGTCTCCTGTCACAGGGATCTGGTCAGATGGAGTCTCCGTCACAGGAACCTGGTCAGTTGGGGTCTCCTGTCACAGGGATCTGGTCAGTTACAGTCTCCTGTCACAGGAGACTGATAAGATGGAGTCTCTTGTCACAGGGACCTGGTCAGGATGATGTCTGTTGTTCAACCCAGGCCATCAGGGCCAGGATCAGTCTGCCTCCAGATGTTGTTACAAAGAAAGACACTTGCTCAGTTCTTTATCACATGTTACGGCAGTGAACACAAAGATACAAAGGGCCATTGGTGTCATGCTGGCATCCATGAGCATCTAGCTCCCTCAGTGAAAGCTGACCAGAGACCCAGGTATGTAAGAAGTAAGGCTGGATGGAAGGAACAAGTGTACTTGGGCGCCAGTAGTTGGTTTGCACTAAGTGGGAGGAACAAGTATGAACCGAGTGACTGTGAGGAGCATGTGTGAAAAGCATATCTGAGGTGTGTATGAGGAGCACTGTGAGGTGAGGACTACATCTGAGGTGTGCATGAGCACGTGCGGGGGCACTGAGGTGAGGACTACATCTGAGGTGTGTATGAGGAACATGTGTAACGGTATGAGGAGCACTGTGAGGTGAGGACTACATCTGAGGTGTGCATGAGCATGTGTTGGGGCACATATGAGGTATGTGAAGTGCATGTGAGACTAATGTGACAGGCACATGTGATTTATGTATGATGGTGTATTTCAAGTGTGAGAAGCGCACATATGTTGCTGTGAGCAGTGCCTGGGAACTTGGCATCACCACTTCAGTGTCTGTCCATCCTGCGGTGGTCGAAGCTAGGTTTCTGCATTCCACTGAATTCTGAGGGACCTCAACTGCTGCCCACCGGGGTGGCCACAGCTCACAGGGCCTAGTCAGCCACGCTCCTCAGCTCCCTTGATAGGCTCAGGAGTCCTGCACCCCATCTCCCTTCCCACACCCTCCACCCGGCACACATCGGGTCTCTCCAAACAGAAACCATCCCATGGGCCTTCCTGTCTGCCTCTGCTCCAGGCACAGTTGTCTTCTGGGGGAAGTATGTTATTGCCACCTTCTTAAAACCAGAGAAGAGCCTCAGGGGTTCCCCTGGCCCTTCACTGGTCCATAAGGAAGCCATGGCAGGAGCAGTGAGGGTGACCCTGTACAGAACCTGGGAAGCAGGCCTGGTGATAACATGCCATAGGGGATGGTTTGGGGTGCCCTTGCCCATGCCTCGCAAGACTGGAGGCTATGTGTGGAATCCAGCATGGGTTCCTGCTGATAGGACAATTCCTCCACTGAATGGGGAGATGCCCACTGAGGCCAGCAGCTGCTTAGGCCCTGCTCCATGGGCAGCCCATCACTCAGAACTACCTGTGGGGCCCGGCGGCGTGGCCTAGCGGCTAAAGTCCTCACCTTGAACACGCCAGGATCCCATATGGGCGCCGGTTCTAATCCCGGCAGCTCCACTTTCTGTCCAGCTCCCTGCTTGTGGCCTGGGAAGACAGTCGAGGACGGCCCAATGCTTTGGGACCCTGCACCCGTGTGGGAGATCCAGAAGAGGTTCCTGGTTCCCGGCATCGGATCGGCACAGCACCGGCTGTTGCGGCTCACTTGGGGAGTGAAATATCGGATGGAAGATCTTCCTCTCTGTCTCTCCTCCTCTCTGTATATCTGGCTTTCCAATAATAATAAAATCTTTAAAAAAAAAAAGAACTACCTGTGACTTGGAACAGGGACGACCAGAAAGACACTCCTTGCTCCCACTGGGATGGGATTTGATCCCCAAGAGGCAGAGAAGAAGCCATCCACCCCATCACCTACCTATGATGGAATCCCTCCGGAAAACATCCCGGTCAAAAATGTAAAACGACAGGTAGCGGAAACTCCGGGGAATTTCACAGTAGAAGTCTTCTCCATAGAAGGGGCTGGAACACAAGCAGTGGTCTGTCAGACCCATTCATGTTCTAGGAGGTGTATACCAGCCCACCCCAAAGCCACTCCAACTTCTCTGCAGGTCCTCTTGGGGAGCCACTTCTCAGCACCAGATGTGACTTTGTCGTTTTGCTTTTGTTTCTATTTGAGAGACAAAGGCAGATCTCCTATTCACAGAGTCATTTCCCAGATGCATGCAGCATCCCAGGCCAGAAACTCAGACCCCATTGGTTCCTTCACCTAGTGAAGAGGGTCAAGACCCAAGCCAGCGGGCTTGCTTTCCACGTACCCTAGAAACAGTTGTTACACCCACAGTAAAGCAGACAGTACAGGGTCTCCTGCCTTTCCTGCGCCTGTCACAAGGGACCAACAAACCCCTGTACACAGCCCGGCTGAGCACAAGCAAAGTCAGAGGGCACAGCAGGGCCTATGGCTGTTGGCCCAGCCAGGCACTCTGGGATGGTGGCTAGCTGGGGAAGTCAGCAGGACTCAGTGCCCAGGGCCACACCTGCTCCTTTCCCAGAGACCAGACGCTGTCCCAATGGGGACAGGTGGCACAAAGTCACTCTTGCACTGCCAATGGCCTAAGTCCCAGAGGGGACCCCTCTAAACGGAAAGCAACAGGAAGACACCATGCTTGCCAGGGGCATCCCCACGGCCTACCCAAACATTACCTTAGCACAGCCTACAGAAGTGGTACATCACAGATTCCAAGAAAAAACACAGAATCAATCTGGAACCTGGAGCCCAGTATAGATTTTCAGATTGGACCCCTGCTGGGCATGTAGGCAGCTGTGTGGCTCTGACATTTGTGGAATAGTAGCTTATTGGTCATGGGTGTAGACTGGACCACGTGATGTACTCTGAATGCTGGGGAAGGGCGCAGGCCTCTGGGTCTCTGGAGGTATCTCCAGAACAGGTACTCAGGGCCTGAGGATGTCAGTTCAAGTTCAGTCCAGATGCTGTTTTGGTTCACAGCCAGACTTGGCTGCCCCATTCAGGATGAAAATCCCCACCAGTGCCAGGTGATGTGCCTGCCATACCCACCAAGAGCAGCCCCACCAGTGCCAGCTGATGTGGCTGCACACCCATGCTGAGTGGCCCCCACTGGAGACAGATGTAATGTGTCTGCCACACCCACCAAGAGCAGCCCCACCAGTGCCAGGTGATGTGTCTGCCACACCCACCAAGAGCAGCCCCACCAGTGCCAGCTGATGTGGCTGCACACCCATGCTGAGTGGCCCCCACTGGAGAAAGATGTAATGTGTCTGCCACACCCACCAAGAGCAGCCCCACCAGTGCCAGGTGATGTGTCTGCCACACCCACCAAGAGCAGCCCCACCAGTGCCAGGTGATGTGGCTGCAATGCTGAGGAGCCTCCATGAGAGCCAGGCCTAGCAGCCTTGCTGAGAACTGAAATAAGACTCCTGATTCCCAAAGAAGTTCTCGGGGGTATTTTAGTAAACACACCCTCCTCCACATACATACACAAAACAGACTAGCTACATCAACAGCATAATTGCCTTTAAAAAGAGCAAATCAGACTCAATGAGAGAACTAATTTGATGACAGCTAAATATTTGCTTTAAAACCAGCAGGATGATGCCAAAGTGACAGAGGAGGAACATGGGTAATGCAGTCATCTGACAAGAATCAGGTATCTGAACCAACAAAACTCCACAACTCAACAGTGAGGTCACAGATAAGTCGATAAAACTGGAAACTTGGATACCCTGAACATAGTTTATGTCTCCCCTCGCACACCTCCCTTTTTCTCTCACTGTCACCTTGCACATCCCAGCCTCCATGAAGGTGTCAACATCCTTGTAGTTGACCAGGGCCCTCCCTGCTGCTCAGGATCTCAGCTAGACCAGCGACTTACACTGAACTCCATGCTGCATTGGATAGATGTTGTTCCTAGCCTGGCCTCCAAGGCCATGCCATGGGCTTTTATACCGCAGTGTTTAACGGGCACAGTGACAAAGAGCAATAGCATTTTCCACCTACTTGGTCACTCCCTATTAACCTCGACATCCATGGCTGGACCAGGAGGTAGAACTGACTCAGATGTGTCTCTTGTGGGTGCCTAGGACCCACAATATGAGTTACCACTGGCTGCCTACCAGGGTGCCCACTCATGTGGCTGGCACTTTGATGGACGCACTCAATCCCGGACAGTCTGCTAAGGGATGCAGGCCATCCCCCTTGAACATCTCAGAAAGCAGCTGGGAGAACCTCTTCCCTGCACCCAGGGATAGGAGATCCAGCTCCCCAGGGGCTTCTTTTTGCAAGTCAATATTCCCGAGGGTCCCACATCCACACCTGCATCAGCAGCCGGCACTTTGGCCCACAGGCAGGAGCTGGGAGGTGGGGAGACCTGTCCTCTCATACCCCAGTAACTGTCCTTGTTCCTATTTTTATTTACATTGCACTGCTCAATGCTCCCTCTTGTCCCTCATCTCACACCCTCCAGAAATGGCAGGGCATCTGTGGAAGACAGCCAGAGTTCCGTTCTGACTGCCCCCAGCCCTGATGTGGGCTAACATATCTTGATTCAGGAGATCTAGCAGCAGATTGAGCATCAGTGCAAATAGGGAGGAGGAAGAGGAAAAATGCAGGGACCCTGAGGAGGAGGAGGGCCCCCGGTTTACACTGCTGTGAGGAGGGGCAGGTGCAGGTTTGTTCTCTACCCACAGCACACTGGAAACAAGCTAAAATGTGGAAACAAGCTAATTTTTCCGGCAGGTAAAATGTGCAGCACACCAGGGAAGCTGCCAGGCTACAGAAACACAGGGAGCAAATGAAGGCTCATGGACACAGCTCCAGCTGCCTTCCCACAATAAAGCAGGAATATGTGCACACATTTCCACACATGGGAACTTGGCCCTGATGGCACCCCCTCACAGCACACACCTCAGCTGGTCCTCCTAGGGGATGGCTGCTCCCAGGGCGGTGGTACCCAAGGCCTCAGACAGGCTACGCCCTCCACAAGTACTGAGCAGCTGACACCTGCCTCCTACTGGGTCCTATGAGTATTTTTAAACTTTGTAAAACTTGAAGAAAAAAAAAACCTAACTATTTTATTCAAAATTTTAAACATTCTATTTTTAATTTTAAAGGCAGATTTATACAGCGAAGGAGAGACAAGAAAGAAAGATCTTCTGTCCACTGGTTCACTCCCCAAGTGGCTGCCAATGGCCGTAGCTGAGCCAATCTGATGCCAGGAGCCAAGAGCCAAGAGCTTCTTCCAGGTCTCCCACACAGGTGCAGGGTCCCAAGGCTTCATTGCTTTCCCAGGCCACAAGCATGGAACTGGATGGGAAGTAGAGCAGCCGGGACTTAAACCAGCACCCATATAGGATCCCGGCACATACATGGTGAGGATTTAGCCACTGAGCCATCATGCTAGGCGCTATCTGAAGTATTTAAATTCCGGTTGAGGTTGAATATCCCATATTAGTGCTACATGACCACCACAGGCATGGTTGGACCAACTGAAGCTGAGAGCTGGGAACCCTACTGAATCTCTCACACAGGAGGCAGGGGTCCTGCTACGTGACCACCACAGCCATGGCTGCGCCAGCTGAAGCTGAGAGCTGGGAACCCCACCAGCTCTCCCACACAGCAGGAGGGGTCCAGTTGCTTGAGCACCACTGTTACTTCCCAGGTCCACATAGTAGGAAGCTGGACTAGGGAGCACAGCCAGGACTTGAACCCAGGCTTTGGGCAACCCAGGTGTTGCTTTTTATCAATTTCTACTTTCTCAGGGTTGGCAAGTGGCATAGCAAGTCAATCATCTGCTTGCAGTGCTGGCATCCCATATGTGCACGGATTTGTATCCTGGATGCTCCAATTCCCTTTCAGCTCCCTGCTTGTGACCTGGGAAAGCAGCAGAAGAGTCAAGTACTTGTGACCCTGCACCCATGTAGGAGACCCAGAAGAAACTCCTGGTTCTTGGTTTCGGATCAGCTCAGCTCCAATCATGGAGGCCACTGGGGAGCAAGTCAGCAGATGGACGATCTCTCTCCTCTTCCCTCTACAAAATCTGCCTTCATAATAATAATAATAATAAAGTCTTTAAATGAATGAATGAATGAATAAAATTCCACGTTCTCTTGAAATGTTGCTGGCCTACTTCCTGCTAGAACATCCTCTTTCATGTTCTCCTGCTCAGGGTATTATCCACTCAGAAATTCTGATTTTGTGTGGCAACTCACTGAAAGAGCAGTATGGACAACACGTGAATAACGTCTTTCAATGAGAACACCACACATGTTAACAGCTTTGTCACCAGTGGCCATGTATGACCCACGGTTCTGAAACACAACATTTGAGGCATATGGACCCCCGCCTCAGCCACATCACCACTTGGGCAGGAGGTAGCCCTGGGCAACCACTGAAGCAGAATCTGAGTAAAGAGGACGGAGCGGGAGGAGGGATCCACCCTCAGCCCTGTTTCTCTCAGCCTGCCCACTCCCTCTGCATCCACTGGGCAGTCTGCACTGTCCCTTTTCAAAGGACAGGAAGTGGCTGAGCGCAGGGTGCCCCTCCCACGGCTGTGCGGACAATGTCTTGTTTCTGACAGACCATGGGGTAGTGGGGGGGAGGATGCACAGCCCCAGGCACTGCCCTTACTGCTGGCTGCCTAGCCCTGTGGTGTCTCCTGCATAGGCACTGCCTTGTCCAGGCGTGGTCAGCAGGGCCAAATACATGATTCATGCCCCAGCCAGGCGGGCCCCAGAACCCTCTGCCAAGTGGATGAGGGCCTGGCTAGCCTCACCCTCGGCTGTGCCTCTGCCTAAGCCCACAGTGATTCCCAGAGATGCACACTCAAGCGTCGCTCCTGAGAAGAAACCAGCAGCGGGCAGGGGACAGAGTGGGCTGTGCCCCAGGGATGTCAACTCAGGTCGCCCGTGACTCACTTCCCCACATCTGCTGGCAGCCACCTGCTCCTGGCCTTATGATGAACAGCACCCGCCAAGGGAAGATGGGCAGGGCTGGTCTGATGCAAATGTCCATTTCCCAACAGCTAGGGGCTGTGTGCAGAGAACAGAGCGGACAGAACAGCCCATGAGAGCCCTGGGCCAGATCCAGTTCCAAGGAGGCGCCAAGGCTGCTGAGATCCACCCTGAAGAACCTGCCTCCTCAGAACAGCTCCCCAAGCACCCAGGGCTCTGAATAACCACTGTGTGCAACAGGAGGAGTGGATGAGAAGAGGCAGGGACTGCCCGACCGGACACCATGTACTGCGGCTGCTCCTAAGGGACTTAACGCTGGCTATCTTCCTCCACGTCTGGACAAACACAGAGAAACCAGCAGGTTCCTGTCAGGTGTCTTTCACAGCATGTACTTAAGATTCTAAAACCCCCAGAATCCCCAACACAGCCCCCAGTCCCAGGGCTCATCACCCCTGACCACATCCCTGCAGTGTCCTGCAGAGAGGGAGATGCTGCCTGGAAGGACATGACAGGAAGGCGTATGTGCAGGTCACTGTCAGACCAATAGCCTGGCTCTGCACTGGTACCACACTAAACCATGCCAGCATCATACCAGTATCACATCAGCATGCTGGCACTATACCAGCACCATGCCAGCATCACACAGCACCAGCCAACATCTTGCCAGAAAGATAACAGCACTATGCAGTACCATGCCAGCATACCAGCACCAGCCAGCGTCATGCCAGTACCACACCAGTCCAGTGCAGGCCTCTGTGCCACACAGTGCCATGCAGCACCATGTAGCACTATACCAGCATCATGCCAGAACTCTACCAGCACCACACATACCATGCCAGTGTCATGCCAGCATCACACAGCACCACTGGCCCTGGTTCCTACAGATGTGGAGAGTTAACCCTCTTATGGGGTAAAAGAAAAGCTGAAGTCAGGCCGGGACCTTCTGCCCACCCTTCCCCTGTGCCATGGCAGGGCAAGGTGTACAACACCTCCATGTGATTTAGCTGTGTGGAGCCATTTACTTGAGTTGTCAAACCAAACACAGCCTCACTGAGGAAACAGGGCTGACTAGGGAAAGTCACAACGTGGCCCTAGATTTGGCCAATACCAGCCAAGGAGGAATGGGGGAAGCAAGATAGCCCACATGATTCTCCAGACTCCTGAGGCCTACAAAGAAGCTTCTGGTTAGAATCAAGATGGCGGAATAGGGTAAGGGCATGCTTAAACAGATGGAAAAACATTAGCCAGTGTGCAGCAGAGGGGGACATTCTAGGAAATAGAAGACAGAACAATGGCAGAGGGTTACCTGGAGACTGATAATCATAGGAAAGGAGTGAACACAATGGTATGGTGTTGCAGTGACCGATACCCTAGCAGCATTCAGCAAACGGCGATCTGGATTCCAGCGGCAGCCGGAACTCTACCAGCAAGGTTGGAAGAGACGTTCACTGGGAGCTCAGGAGGTGAATCCAGACAAAGAATTGCTCATCCTGCTGGTCTGTTTGATTTGACCAAGAGCAGAGACAGAGCTGCAGGTTACAGACGGGCAGTAAGGGAACAGGGTAGATTTCACGGCCCATTCTGCCTCCTAGAGCCAAATCAGGTGCCATTTTGTTTAAGCAGGCAGACTACAGGACAGTGCTACCCAAGCTCTGAGCTGGGAGTGATCTCATTTCTGGCTCAGTGAACTGCAACAATGTGGCATCCTACAGTTCTACCCAAGATATGTCCAGGTAGCCCTCAGACCTGACGGCCAGCAGATCAAGAACTCTAGTAGTGGCACATCAGGTGCCATTTTGTACAGTGTGGTAAAGAATTTAAGATTGCAGGGACAACTGTGAGCTGCACATGCGTTGAGCTGGGAGAGACTCAGCTCAGTGCACTGTACTGGTCCCACAGGAAAATAATATCGACAATGGCATCGTGCTGGTCAAAATAAGTCCCTGTGACCCTCAGACCTAACGGTCAACAGGGTCCTGCAAGATTAGCACCACCAACAACCTAGCTATATAGGACACATGGTGTCTCCCTAATCCTGGGAGCTGCTCCAACCAGAAATGGGAAAAAGGTTGTACAGACAACGGTGCAGCCTCAGCACGGTATCACAGGAGGTGGAGACTGCTGAGCCAGGAGCTGGGGCTACAGAGACCATAGTGGAAATCTAACATAAGAACGCAGACCTGGAACTTGCTGGAGGGAGTGGCACAAGTGACTGCAAACAAAGAGTCGTGTACCAACTGCAATAAGTAAAATTGAACTATAGACCTGTGGGTGACAAAGCTTAGAAACCTGCCTCAAGGAGAAGAATCTGATAACCAAAAGTATAATGACCAAGAGCAAAAGAAGAGACAGAGGCACAATGAATATTACTGCAAACCCCCCTGCAGAGGAGCAAAAGCTTTTGCCAACCTGAGTTCACTGAGGAAGACATCGAGAAAATGGAGGATACAGACTTCAAAACACTTGTTATAAAGCTTCTTATCAAGGTCGGAGGACTCGCAAGATGGCCGACATAGGAGGAAGACTGTGAGAGAGCTCACAGACAGAGAGGGCTAGAACGCGACAAAAGCGTAAGTGGAGCAGCATAGAACTACAGGGAGAAGAACGTGAAGTTCCCTGGACAGTGTGGAACCAAAAAAATCCACACAACTCGGAAGAGCAACCAGGGAAAAACAAAACAAAGGGCAGGGGAGACGACTTTCCGCTCCTGACCTGCTGAGTCACCTCTGAGTGCAGACACTGAAAGCCGCAGACCGACCCGCAGACCGACCCGCAGACCGACCCGCAGACCGACCCGCAGACGCAGTGGCCGTGAGGACCAGCGGTGATTGGGACCCGCTGGCATCTGCTCACCCTGGTCACCAGGACCCGCCAGGACCTGCGCCCGCTGCGGACACCAGGACCCTGAATCACCGGGACCCGCCGGCATCCGCCCACCCTGGTCGCCAAGCCCCGCCGGGACCTGCACCAGCCGCAGCCTCCAGGTTCCAGCCGCCTGCACCCGCCGCGACCAGCAACGGACGCAGCAGTCGGGAGACGCACCTGCGGCGAGGATTCCCACCAGAGGAAGAGGCAGACTGCAAGAACCTGAGGTTTGAGTGAGTTGGGTGGGGACAGTGGTGGGTTGGAGGCTTCGGGAGTTGGCCCCCCAGGGGCATGCACAGAGCCTGAACACAATTGGTGCTCGTCTCCCCGCCCCTCCCCCCCCCCCCCCGAGACTCCAGCGTCTAGAGACACAGGGCGAGTGCCTTGAAACTGCCAAAACTGTGTCTGGGAGAAAGGCAAAAGGCACACTGGATACTCCCCCGTGCCTTTGCGGTCTGGCACTCAGCTGGGCGGTGCTATCCCACAGGAACCCAAGCACGCCTCTGGGCTGGGCAGTCCCGTGCTAGCGCTGGGGTGGTCGGTCCCCTGCAAGCACTGGGGTGGGCGGGCCTGCGCAGGAGGCGCTTCCAGAGAGCACCTGGAACACCCCACGCCCTATAGTCCCGTGCTCCGAGCCCTGTGATCCCGCGTACAGGGGGCGTGCACAGAGAGTGCCTTCACTCCCCCACGCCCTGTGGTAGCATACCTGTAGGGGATGAGCTGAGAGTGCGCTTTGAATCCGCTGGGCCCTGGAAGTGGCGCCCTGAGGTCCAGTGTTCTGGAGACGCACCAAAAGTGCCTTGAAAATTCCCACACCCTGCTACTCCACGCCTGCAGACTCCGATCTCTACAGGATAGTGCTTGGAGACCCCTCAGCACACTGGTGCCTAGGTCTCTCAAAAAAGAAACACTAACACAATGGGAAGAAATACCAGAAAAGGTAATGATCCAGATGAGAGTGCCCACACCCTACCAATAAAGGATCGAAAGCCAATGTCTATTTCGGAGATGTGAGATGAAGACATAGAAGATCTACCAGACAAGGAATTCAAAAAAATAATGTTAAAATATGTCAGAGACAATGAGAAGAATTGGGAGGACTTCAAGGAATTCAAGAACCACATAGCCTCAGAAATACAACAAATGAAAAGTAAAATCCTTGACTTAGAGCACAAAATTGAGAGCCTAACCAACAGAACAAATACAGCAGAAGAGAGGATCTCTGAAACGGAAGACACACAAAACGAACATACCCAGTTCATTAAACAGCTGGAGACAAGTCTGAACAAAGCCAATAAGACCATACAAGAAATGAAAGACAACCTCAGAAAATCAAATATTAGGATTATTGGCCTTCCTGAAGGAGCGGAAAAAGAGTCAGGAATGCAAATGGTGCTCGACGAAATTATACAGGAAAACTTTCAAAACACTTGGAACATGAACCCAGCCCAAATCCAGGACGGTCAGAGGACTCCCAGCAGATATGACCCAAAGCGATCTTCACCCAGACATATGGTGCTCAAGTTCCACTCCAACGAAGACAAAGAAAGAATCCTAAGACAAGTACGAAGCAGAGAAAAGATCACATACCGGGGAAAACCAATCAGGATCACTGCTGACTTCTCTGAAGAGACTTTACAAGCAAGAAGAGAATGGACAAAGATCTTCCAAATCCTGAATCAGAACAACTGTCAACCAAGAATATTGTACCCAGCAAAGATCTCATTCGTATTTGAGAACGAAATCAAATACTTCCACAGCAAAGAGAAATTAGAAGAATATGCCAGCACAAAACCAGCTCTACAAAATCTCCTTAGAAATGCACTAAATCCAGAAAAAAAGGAGGTGAATCATAAGCAAAGGTGGCAAACAGGAAGATCTCCCCACTAAAGTCCACACAAGGAAGGGCAATTACACAGATATCAACACCCACAAAAACAAGTATGGCAGGGCAAGATCACAACCTCTCAATTTTAACTCTTAACACAAATGGCCTGAACTCACCAATCAAAAGGCATAGATTAACAGAATGGATTATCAAACAGCACCCAACTATCTGTTGCCTACAAGAGACACATCTAACCAGAAGAGATTCGAAGAAGCTGAAAGTGAAAGGTTGGAAACAGATATTTCATGCCAGTGGACGAGAAAAAAAGGCTGGGGTAGCTGTCTTAATTTCAGATGATGTGGACTTCAATCTGACACACATCAAAAAGGACAGGGAAGGACATTATATATTGGTGAAGGGACTGATCCACCAGGAAGTAATTACCATTGTGAATATATATGCACCAAATTCAAACGCACCTAGCTACGTGAAGCAATTATTCACGGACTTAAGGGGAGACATAGATATGCACACAATAATAGTGGGTGATCTTAACACCCCACTAACAACTATAGACAGATCAACAAAACAAAAACTCAACAAAGAAACAACAGAGCTCATACAAACAATAGAACAACTGGACTTGGTTGACATCTATAGAATTTTTTACCCTAAGGCCACAGATTATACATTTTTTTCAGCAGTGCATGGCACCTTCTCCAGGATCGACCACATGATAGGACACAAAGCAAATCTAAATAACTTCAAAAAAATAGGAATCATACCATGTACCCTCTCAGACCACCACGGAATGAAGCTGGAAATCAGCAATTCAAAATGTCCCAGGAAATACAGAAACTCTTGGAGGCTGAACAATATGCTATTAAACGAACAATGGATCAGAGAAGAAATTAAAGATGAGATCAAAAAATTTATGGAAACCAATGAAAACTCTGACACAACATTCCAAAATTTGTGGGACACTGCCAAAGCAGTGCTACGGGGTAAACTCATCGCAATTGGAGCTCACGTCAAGGCCCAAGAGAGGCGCCAAATACAGGAACTAAACACACACCTCCAGGAATTGGAAAAACAACAGCAGAAGAGCCCCACACACAATAGGAAACAAGAAATCATCAAAACAAGGGAGGAAATCAACCAGATAGAAATAAAAAAAACCATACACAAAATCAATGAATCAAAAAGCTGGTTTTTTGAGAAGATAAACAAGATAGACACCCCACTGGCCCGACTGACAAAGAAAAAACAAGAGAAGGCAAGAATTAACAGCATCAAAGATGAAAAAGGCAACATAACAACAGACACCGCATCCATTAAGGCCATAATTAGAAATTACTACAAAGCACTGTACTCCAACAAATCAGAAGATCACCAAGAAATGGAAAAGTTCTTAGACTTCTACCACCTGCCAAAACTTAGCCCAGAGGCAACAAACGACCTGAACAAACCCATAACTGAAGTAGAGATTGAATCAGTGATTAAAGACCTCCCAACAAAGAAAAGCCCAGGCCCAGACGGCTTCACTCCAGAATTCTACAAAACATTCCGAACAGAACTGACCCCAATCCTCTACAAACTCTTCAAAACAATAGAAAAAGAGGCAACCCTTCCAAACTCATTCTATGAAGCCAACATTACCTTAATCCCAAAACCAGACAGAGAACTAACAGAGAAGGAAAACTACAGACCTATCTCTTTGATGAACATTGATGCTAAGATTCTCAACAAAATCCTAGCCAACAGAATTCAAAAACACATCAGACAGATCGTTCATCCAGATCAAGTAGGATTCATCCCTGGAATGCAGGGATGGTTCAACATTCGGAAATCCATAAATGTGATACACCACATCCAAAAACTGAAAAACAAGAATCACATGATAGTATCAATAGATGCAGAAAAAGCTTGACAAAATCCAACACCACTTCCTACTAAAAACCCTAACCAAGGTAGGCATAGATGGAAAAATCCACAACATAATTAAAGCCATATATGAAAAACCCAACGCCAGCATCATACTGAATGGAGAAAAGCTGGAACCCTTCCCACTGAGATCTGGAACAAGACAGGGATGTCCACTTTCTCCACTACTATTCAATATAGTCCTAGAGGTACTCGCTGAGGCCATAAGACAAGAAAAAGAAATCAGAGGAATCCAAATGGGAAACGAAGAAGTTAAACTCTCACTATACGCAGATGATATGATTCTTTATGTAGAAGAGCCAAGAGACTCAATACAGAGACTGCTAGAACTTGTACGAGAGTTTGGTAGAGTGGCAGGGTACAAAATTAATGAACAAAAATCAACAGCCATAGTGTATGCGAACAGCCCCAAGATGGAAAAAGACTTAACCAGCAAGATACCATTCAAAATAACAGAGAAAAGTATGAAATATCTGGTAATAAATCTAACCAAAAATGTAGGAGACTTATTTGAAGAAAACTACAAACTACTTAAAAAAGAAATTGAACAAGACCTCAAAAGATAGAGTAACATCCCATGCTCCTGGATAGGTAAAATCAATATCATTAAAATGTCTATACTGCCAAAAGCAATATATACATTCAACGCAATCCCAATCAAATTGCCCAAAACATTCTTCATGGAACTGGAAACAATGATCCAAAGGTTCATCTGGAAGCACAAAAAACCACGGATAGCTAGAACCATCCTGAAGAACAGGAAGTTAGCAGGGGGAATCACAGTTCCAGACCTCTGGACATACTATAGGGCAGTGGTTATCAAAACAGCGTGGTACTGGCACAAAGATAGAGAGGAAGATCAATGGAGCAGAATAGAAACACCAGAAGGAAACCCACACAGATACAGCCAAATAATCTTTGACAAAAAGACAAACGACAATCCAGGCAAATGGGAAGGTCTGTTCAATAAATGCTGTTGGGACAACTGGTTGATAGCCTGCAGAAACAAAAAAATAGATCCACATCTCTCACCATACACTAAGATCAGATCTAAATGGATAACAGATCTAAACCTACATCCAGAAACCTTCAAACTTTTGGAAGAAAATGTTGGAACACTGGAACACTTAGGGGTAGGCCCTCACTTCCTAAAAAAGACTCCAAATGCAGTAGAAATCGAGACCAAAATAAACAATTGGGACCTCATCAAACTAAGAAGCTTCTGTACAGCTAGAGAAACAATCAACAAAGTAAAAAGGCAACCCACAGAATGGGAGAAGATCTTTGCACACGACATAGGTGATAGAGGGCTGATCTCCATAATATACAAAGAGCTACAAAACAACCAAAATGTCAAAACAAACAAGCCACTCAAGAAATGGGCACGGGAAATGGGCAAACACTTCACAAAGGAACAAACCCAAATGGCAAATAAACATATGAAAAAATGCTCAAGTTCCCTGGCAATAAGGGAAATCCAAATTAAAACATCAATGAGGTACCACCTAACGCCAGTAAGACTGGCCCACATGAATAAAAGCACCAACAACACTTGTTGGCGAGGTTGCGGGGAAAAGGGATCCCTACTCCACTGCTGGTGGGGCTGCAGGCTGGTACAGCCTCTATGGAAATCAGTATGGAGAATATTCAAACAACTCAAATTCAACATACCGTATGATCCAGCAATAGCACTCCTAGGAATATATCCAGAACACTTGTTTTATGAGAAACCAACATGCACTCCTATGCTCATAGCAGCACAATCAGTAATTGCAAAAACATGGAAGCAACCAAAATGCCCATCAACAGAGGATTGGATAAGAAAGCTATGGTTCATCTACTCCATGGAATACTACTCAGCTATTAAAAAAACCAAAATGCAGTTCTTTGTGGCCAAATGGGCCAAACTGGAAACCATCATGCTAAGGGAAATGAGCCAATCCCAAAAGGTTAAATACCACATGTTTGCCTTGATTTAAGATGATATGATGTTATGTATAACATGTTATGTTTTGAATGTTTTATGTTGTGTATAAACTAAAATTGAAGTATAGGAGAGGTGGTCACAGAAGGTGGCTGGGAACTCGCATTTACTTTTAACATATTGGTTACTCATTACTATGTCAATTAATTCCATAATGATGTAAATTTTTGCTGATGGTATGTTGGAGCTTTCAATTGACTGGGATGATACTCTGCTGGCTCTGTCTTCAGACCAGAGAGGGTATACCTAAGAAGCCGTTGAACTTGACTGGACAATAAGATGCTGGACTCTATGTTTGGTATATGCTTGCAATGGGGGAATCTCAACTGAACTTGAGCTGTGGTTATGCAACTAGGTGGAGGAATCCACCATGGTGGGAGGGTTTGGGGAGGGGTGGGGAGAACCCAAGTATCTATGTAATTGTGTCACGTAATACAATGTAATTACTGAAGTTAAATAATAAATAATTAAAAAAATTAAGCTTCTTATCAACAATGAGAAGCATGTAAAGCAGGCATTCAAGGAATTTGTCACACTGGAAATGAATGAAATGAAAGCTGATACATTAGAAATGAAGAATACAGCGGAGCAAATTAAAAGTACAGTGGAGAGTCTCCAAAATAGAATGAAGGAGGTAGAAGAAATAATCTCAGAATTGGAAGATATTTCCTGTCACCAGGAGGAAACAAACAAAAAGCTGCAAGCAGAGCTGGATCAAGCTAAAAAAAAAAAGTATTCAAGAATTGAAAGACACTATTAAAAGGTCAATATAAGAGTTACAGGAGTCCCAGAAGGTGCAGGAAGAGAAACTGGGATTAAAGGTGTATTTAATGAAATAATAAGGGAGAATTTCCTTCATCTAGAGTAGGAATTGGTTAACAACATCCAGGAGGGGCATAGAATCCGCAATAGGGTTGACCAAAAGCAATCCTCACCAAGACACATGATAATCAAGCTCTCTTCAACTGAACATAAGGAAAAGATCCTTAAGTGTGCATGTAAAAAAAATCAACTGACATATAAAGGAATGCCAATTATACTCACGGGAGACCTCTCAAAGGAAACTCTACAGGCAAGAAGAGAATAGAGTAACATATTCCAGATTCTAAAAGCAAAAAATTGCTGGCCCAGGATAATGTACCCAGCAAAACATCCTTTGTCTTTGAAAATGAAATAAAATTCTTCCACAGTAAAGAAAAGTTAAAAGAATTTGCCTCTTCCAAACCTGCCCTACAAAAGTTACTTAAAGATGTTCTCTTGACAGAGAAGAGGAATAGCACCAAACAAAACCAAAGGCAAATGTGAAGAACATCTCAGTAAAATGACAACAGAAGACTAAATCAATGAACAACCCATTACTAAAATGACAGGACCAAATTACCACCCATACTTATTAGCCGTGAATGTAAATGACTTAAAATCTATGACCAAATGTCACAGATTGGTAGATTGGATTTAAAAAAACCACATCTAATTGTTGCCTACAGGAGACATATGTCACCAACAAAGATCAGCAGAAACTATATCTCATGGAGTTTGATTTTTTTTTTAAGTTTCATCTCTTCAAAACACTTTCTTCTGATTAAATTCTTCAGTGACTAAATTGATCACTAAATTCTTCAGTGATCATACAATAGCATCATTTTCTTCAAGAAGGTTGATTTTCCGTCTGATGATTCACTCCCCAACTGAGCGCAAAGGCTGGTGCTGTGCCGATCCGGAGCCAGGAACCAGGAACCTCTTCCAGGTCTCCCAAACAGGTGCAGGGTCCCAATGCATTGGGCCGTCCTTGACTGCTTTCCCAGGCCACAAGCAGGGAGTTGGATGGAAAGTGGGGTTGCTGGGATTAGAACCGGTGCCCATATGGGATCCCAGTGCATTCAAGGCAAGGACATTAGCCGCTAGGCCATGCCACCGGGCCCAAGAAGATTGATTTTCTTTTTCATTTCTTCAGCGACATATTAGTCATTCAGCAGCATATTATTTAACCTCATGGTATGGTTAATTTCTTTTTTCTTCCTGTTGTTGATTTTATTTTGTGGTTTTTCATTTAAGGGGATGTATAGTAACTGTGTAATGGAGATTATCATACACACATGTGAGGATACAATGCAGTATGCATTTCTACTTCCAGACAAAAGATGGACTCCCAGTGAAACTGTTTACTGTATCTTGACAATAGGATGCTGGACTCTCTGCCATTGTCCTTGTCCGCAAAGATGAACATATGACTGTTTATGAAGAACTATACTATAGTAATAATATAGGGGAACCCAGTGAAGGGGGAGGGAATTGGGGAGGGGATAAGGGAAATCCCAGGATCTATGGAACCATATCATAAAATAATAAATTAAAAAAATGTTCAAAACATATACAAAAAAAAGCAGCTTCTGGGAGTGTTGGGGCAGACCAAGGGGGAAAAGCTTGCACATCTTCTCCAAGGCTCCCTAGCCACACAGTGGTCCCACATCCACCTGCAAGACTCATGGATGTCAGGACAGTACAGCCCAATCCCAAGTGGTAGGGCCAGTATCCCTCTCTGGTTACTGGCCTCTGTCCTCACATTCCCCTAAAGGGGCCCTAAATCCTTACAGACCAGCTAAAATATGACGGGATCTTTTAAGACCCGACATGATGAAAACAGGGACTCAATGGGGAGGCCAGACAGACACCCAGTGATGCAGGAAACGTTTCAAACTTCAGAACCCTCAATAAGGCCTTGCCAGAGGGAACAGATCCTGGGAGAGAAGGGCAGAGGTCACCTTGGAGAGGCTGCAGTGGACCTGGTTCCCTCCTCCTGAGGTGGCAGATCCACAGTCCCACCTGGCAGAGACCCCTTGCCCACAAGCTCCAGCCTGGCCTGGGAGATCAGATTCACAATGAGTTGCACAGGAAGGTGAGAGCCCACACGATGTGATTGGAACAAAACTGGAAGAGGACCAGGTCCACAGGTGCTGAAGCAGGAAAGCCTCCAACAGACTGGTTCCCACATCCAGCAGGGCCTCAGGGCAAGAACAGTGAGCAGGCTCTGAGCTCTGTGGTTGCCACACCAACAGCACCCTTTGCCACGCCCTATTCCCACCCCTGAGCTGCAGGAAGACAGTTCCTTGGTCACCTCTCTGCATTGACAAGGGAATGTCTGCCCCTCAACACTGAGTCTTGGTTTTGCCTCCGGACACGAGACCTGAGGAGAGAGGAGACATTGCCTTCTCCAGCATCCACTGGGCCAGGGCAGCCATGCACCTGGACCTGCCTTTCCCATTCCTGCTCCTGCCATTCTCAGAGACACACTGAAAACTTCTGTGGAAGGCACATGAAGACCACCCATGAGGACAGCAACCAAACCTACGCTGGGTCAGCTGGCTAAGGTTCCCAGTCCAGGCCAGCTCTGCCCCTACAGTGAGAAGGGGGCAGTCAACCATGCAGGTGCCTGTATCAAACACATTCCAGATGCAGGGCTATAGCCCAGAACAACACAATGACCATGGCTTCTCATGCAGCCCGTGAACACGCACTGGCACCAAGCCTGACAGCAGTGCTCTGGCTTGCTGGTCTTGGCCACATCCACTGGCCAGCAGCTGACCAGCATCCGCAGACCGGCGTGAGTGACCCTTGCCCATCCTAGGCAGGTAAAGAGCGAGGCAGGGATTAGAGGAACCACAGAGCCTCCAACCCTACCCTACTCCCAGCATCCAACATGGCCACTGATGCATTTCCACCTCCTGCCTCTGTCATAGCAGCATCACCAGCTTATACTGCACCTGACACCAAGACTCTGCCCAGATGTCCTACAAAGACCAGAACCTCGTGGCAACCAAACTCGTGGAAATCCCTGTCCCCCCGCCCACCAAATAACAGAGAGGGGCAGACCCGAACCCCACATGTGCAGCTCCTGGGACATGTGGGCTCTGTAGCATGTGTTTGTTGCTTTACGCAGTCAGGTGATGCCCACCAGAATTGTAGCTACCCAACAGGGGGCATCATTGGGATCACCCATCACCTTCCCCTTCCCCTACAGGAGCCATCCAAAGCCAACAGGTGCTACCCAGTGCTGGCAGGTACTCTGCTCTGCAAATCCTTGTCACAGGATGGACTCAGGGTCCCTGCTGACCCTGGAGACGTGAGCACAGGATGGCCAAAGGGCCTGAGCACTGAGGACAAGGCAGGTCCTTTTGGGCAGGGATGCAATGTTCTAGGTCTTTCTGCGACCTTGAGTCTTTCTTGACACTTCAGCTTCAAGAAGATAAATGAACTAGCAGGGACACTTCTCAGGCAGTCCTACCCTCCTTCCCCGTTTTCTTTGTCAGCACCTAGGTCTCGTCAGGAGCACCTGAGGGAGGCCAGCTGTGCTCCTGCCAGGTGACAGCATCCTTTGCTGCGCTTTCCCTTCCCCCAGAAAACCACTTCCCGAGGGGCTGACCCAGCAAAGCAGCCCAGGTGTGTCCTACCGTGGCCCTCTGCAACACCAACCAGAAATGCAACCCTGTACCTGGTGTTCTCATGCGTGTTGTCCTCAGCCTAATGCCCAGGGTGTGATGTGCCCACAGGGGGGTGGGTACAGTGCGAGGCATCTGTGTGGGGAACACCCTCGTGTGGTGTCAGGGTGAGATGTTTGTGTATATGGTACAGTCAACTGTAGTTTTAATTTCCAGTTCTAATTTTAACTTATGGTGACAATTTGCATAACTACCAAGTACAGAACAAAAATGGCCGCTGTTAGTCTGTAACAGGAAGGAATTGCCTTGTAAACAGAGCCTTGTGGCTTGCCTCGCCCACCTGACCACACACCACAGAGGCGCCCGGCCCTGTGGGGCCAGCATGAGTTCCTCGCCTCCAGGCCCGTGGGAGGAACCTAGACAAGGAAGAGGATGACACACCAGGACCCCACTGCCAGCCCACTGAGTGAGGAAGCATCTCCACAGTGTCAGGGTACAGCAGGACAGTGTCCTCAAGGAGAGCCACGGAAAGCTCATGGAAAATTCTGGATACAATGGACTCACCCAACTCAGGCAGTTCCAATGCACCTGGGGAGTGCCATCGGCATTGGCTGCCCTAGGCTCTGTGTCCCCTCCCCCTTAAAGGATCAAGAGGTGCTCGCAGGGACTCCTGGGTGCTTTCAGAGGAAGCTCCAAGCCCAACCCCATCATGCAAGTCCAGCCAACATTTTAGCTTAGATGAGCAAATAACAGTCAAAAGTTGTTACCTGAAAAGTTATACTGGTCTGTGCTAAACACTAGGAAAGCTACTTTGCTCAGGTACTGGGAGAAAGGGTTTGTCCAAAATTCACCTGCTCCAACAAGTGCCTAAAACAAACCTGGGCAGAGGCATCTCCTGAACTCCACCCGTGAACCTGCTCATAGCAGCATCGTGAGCAAGACCCCCTGGGGCCAGTGCTGACTACAGTGGGCAACTCAAGGTACCCAGGACCCTAGATGCAGCCACCTGCAGCTCCACGCTGGGCTGCCATATCCTGGCAACAGCCAGAGGCTTAGCTCAGCTACTGTCCATCACAGGCCACGGGAATAACCCATCGGTGGCTGCAGCACAGGCTGCACGGCACTGCTGGCTCTAGCCGGCCAGAGAGCAGGCTGCACACCTCTTAAGCACGGACACACAGATGCAGGCTTTGTTCTCTCTATAGTGACAGCCAGATGAGTGAGCTGGTCCCAATGTCACAGTCATTGGAGGAGGCAAAGCCAGCAGGCTGTAAACTCCACTCCCCGAGGTCAGCACATGGCACAGGGAAGTGTGGCAACAGCAGGTGTGCAGGGGCTAAAGCCTGGACCCTGGCTTTGTGACTGTCATCACTTTCTACTTAGGGGATGGTGGAAGCTGCCAGAGGACCTGGTCTCTAGTCTGGTCCCTCCAGTGAGACCTCCCACGTCCCTGCCCCGCAGACCAAGTGTCTCTAGGCCTCTCGCTATCCTCAGGTGTCAGATCTTCCCTCAGTCTTCCTGGCAGCATATTTAATCAGCTGTGCCATCTACTGAGATTTTTATTTAAATCTTACAGTTTTAATTTCTAGCAATTTTATATTTTTTTCAAGTTATAGAGGTCATTCCTTTTTTTAAATCCTGCTTATGTTTCTGTTTCTTGGTACTTTTAAAAATAAATATTATATATAATTATGTATACATTATACAATATATTATCCAATATATTTTAATATAATATATGATATATATATATATTTTTTTCATCTGAAAGGCCGAGTGACAGACACAGAGGAGATCTTCCTTCACCAACTTACTCCCCAAATAGCCACATATGGCCAGGGCTCAGCCAGGCTGACCCAAGAGCCAGGAGCTTCACCAGGTCTCCCATATGGGCCCAGTGGCCCAATCACTTGGGCCATGCTCCACTGCCTTCCCAGGCACGTTAGCAGAGAGCTAGATTGGAACTGGAGCAGCCAGGACTTGAAACGTTGTTCACAAGGGATGCCAGGGTCATGCCTTAAACCTATGAGTAAGGGATGCCAGGGTCACAGAGGGCAGCGTAAGCTACTCTGCCATGCCCATCCGCTTCTTTCCACCTTGGATTACACTCAGCAATGTGACGCTCTGTTACTCGCCAGTCTCACCCAGCTTCTCCAACTGCTTTGTCCTCTCATGCCTGGTACTTTAGGTCTTCATTCTGTACCTGCACCATCGAGCTCTTGGCCCACTCAACATCATCCATGGAAATTCTCAGAAATGATTGGGTTGGGGGCTCGGCAGCGTGGCCTAGTGGCTAAGGTCCTCGCCTTGATCCCATATGGCCGCTGGTTCTAATGCCGGCAGCTCCACTTCCTCTCTGTCTCTCCTCCTCTCAGTATATCTGACTTTGTAATAAAAATAAAATAAATCGGGCCCGGCGGCGTGGTCTAGTGGCTAAAGTCCTCGCCTTGAAAGCCCCGGGATCCCATATGGGCGCCGGTTCTGGTCCCGGCAGCTCCACTTCCCATCCGGCTCCCTGCTTGTGGCCTGGGAAAGCAGTTGAGGACGGCCCAATGCTTTGGGACACTGCACCCGCGTGGGAGACCCGGAAGAGGTTCCAGGTTCCCGGCATCGGATCGGCGCGCATTGGCCCGTTGCAGCTCACTTGGGGAGTGAATCATCGGACGGAAGATCTTCCTCTCTGTCTCTCCTCCTCTGTGTATATCTGGCTGTAATAAAATGAATAAATCTTAAAAAAAAAAATAAATAAATAAATAAAATAAATCTTTAAAAAAAAAAAAAAAGAAATGATTGGGTTGTGTGTCTGATGGACAGGCAGCAGCATCCATGACGCTGATGGCTGCACCACCCATGCACAAACATGACCCAACATTCCTAGGCAGCGGTGTGGCTGAGTGCTGAGTGCAAACCCGCAGCAGCCAGTTTTTGGTCTCAAATGCTGAGTGCCCAGCTGAGTGTTCATCTTCCTGTTAATGCCTGTGATGGAATGAGTTCATCTATCTGCCCCTAACTCTCTGGGGCGAGTTCTCAGAGCTCAGCTTGCAAGGCCTCCACACTAAGTCCTGTTTGTAGCCCTCTGATTGTTGTGTATTGAGTTCTCTTGTGCTGTCAGCTCCCAGTCTCACCTCAACAAATTTCCATTTACAGGTGAGCACGGGGCGCAGTAGCTCAGCCGCCCCAGGAGACACTACACCTTGGATCAGAGTGTCTGGATTGGATGCCTCCTGCACCCCAACTCTAGTATCCTGCCAGAGCATTCCGTGAAAGGCAGCAATGTTACTGATGAGCCAGACTGAGTTCTCAGTGCACAGGTTCAGTCTGGCCAGCCCTTGCCACTATGGGCAGCTGGGCAGTGAGGCAGCAGATAAGAGATTTGTGTGTATGGGCCCGGTGTGATGACTCAGTGGCCAAATCCTCACCTTGCCAGCACCAGGATCCCATACAGGCCACAATTCATGTCCTGGCTGTTCATTCCACTTCCCTTCCAGCTCCCTGTTCATGGCCTGGGAAAGCAGTAAAAGATGGCCTAAACCCTTGGGATCCTGCACCCGTGTGGGAGACCTGGAAGAATCTCATGGCTTCCGACTTCGGACTAGCTCAGTTCTAGCCATTATGGCCACCTGGGAGTGAACCAGTGGACAGAAAATCTGTCTATCTCCCCTCTCTGTAAATCCACCTTTCCAATAAAAATAAAGGAATCCAATTTTTAAAAAAGAGAGAAATTTGTGTGTGTGTGTGTGTGTGTGTGTCACTCAAATTTAAAAAAAAAGAATAAATCAATGCACCAACAAATGAGATTATTAAAACTGCCTGCAAGGAAGATTGAAGAGTCTGTGCCAGTCACAGGCACAGCATGAGCTGGTACTGCAATAGCCAACATGGTACAACAGTGTTCAGGGAATGCCACCAACTACACACAGATGGACAGCTAGGTCTGGGGTACAGCCTCAGTGATGTCCTGGACCCTGGACCCTGACCACATTTTTGGCCTTGCAGTTCTCGTTAGCGAGCACCTTCAAGGTCCTAGGGTAGCACAGCAGGCTGAACCATGACGCACACTGCCAGCATCCCCAACCCATGTGCTGATTTGGGGCCTTGCTGCTCCAGTTCCAATCCTGCTCCCCGCTAAATCACCAGGGAAGGAAAGCAGAAGATTATCCAAGTGCTGGAGTCTCCGCACCTATACAGGGGACCAGCACGGAGTTCCTGGCCCTGGCCATTGCAGCTATCTGGGGCATGGACTGGCAAATGGGAAGACCTCTCTCCCCGCCCTACATGCCCCCTAACTCACCGCCTGTAAACAAATTCTGAAAAAATGAAACCAGGGCCCGGTGCTATAGCATAGTAGTTAAAGTCCTCACCTTGCACGCCCCGGGATCCCATATGGTCGCCAGTTCTAATCCTGGCGGCCCTGCTTCCCATCCAGCTCCCTGCTTGTGGCCTGGGAAAGCAATCAAGGACATCACAAAGCCTTGGGACCCTGCACCCATGTGGGAGACCCAGAAGAGCTCCTGGCTTCGGATTGACTCAGCTCTAGCCGTTGTGGTCACTTGGGGAGTGAATCATCAGATGGAAGATCTTTCTCTCTGTCTCTTCTCCTCTCCGTATATCCGCCTTTTCAATTAAAAAATAATAAAATAAAAATCTAAAAAAGAAAGATTTATTGGAAAAAACAACAAGAGCTGTAGCTCCTCAGTCTCAACAGAGCCGGCAGAAGCAGCACTGGTTAGAGGAGTCACATTTCCAACATCAGCCAGACTCATTAACGGCCGGCACCGTGCGCAATGCACTAAGCTTCTACTTGTGGCACCAACATCCCACATGCACACTGGTTCAAGCCCCAGGTCCCCACTTCCAATGCAGCTCCCTGCTTATGGCCTGGAAAACAGTGGAGGACGGCCCAAAGGCTTGGGACCCTGCACCTATGTAAACTCCTCGTGCCTGGCTTCGGATTGGCCCAGTTCCAGACATTGTGGCCACTTGAGGAGTGAACCAGTGGATAGAAGATGTCTGTGTCTCCTCTCTTATTTTTTCAGGCAAAATAAGTAAATATTTAATAGAAAAAAAGATTATCATCATCCAGATCATGTTGTTTGTTCCCATTTATAGGTGGCAAAACCCGGGGTGATTTGTTCTGGATGGAGCCCCACAGGCCTGAACCCCATCCCAGGGCTGGGTTACAGGCTGCATACATTCCCCTTGCCACATCCCCCCACCATGCTGGGCAGCTGCAGAGCTCAGCAGGTCACCCTGGCCACATCCGAGCCCCACCCACTTGCCAGTCACATTTCATTGCCACGTGCTCTTCTCTGGTTTCTCTCCCCAACCCACAGGGGAACTACTCTGCCCTGAAGTGCTTCTCTTCCTGCCCCAACCACTTCCCACAGCAGGCTCAGCCTGGCCCCACCTGGGAACAATGGGCATTTTCGGCCACCTGGATGTGCAGAGCTGGTACCCAGACGAGGCCAGAGCTGGGGGAGTGGGGAGGGTTGTGCGGCGAGCTCACCAACCTCAGGGCCTGTCAGGTGTTGGCCTTTGGCTTAACCAAATGTTTTCTCATCTTACCTATGTCTCTCAAGAAAACCTGAAAGGAAGATGGTAAAAAAAACTTCCTGGCGGTGGCCTAGAGGCCACTTGGGACCCCAACCTCCCAGGTGAGGAGCCAGGCTCTGAGTTCTGCCTCTGCTCCCGCTCCAGCTTGCTTCTAAAGCACACTGAGTGGTAGCAGGAGGCGGCTAGGGGAGCTGGGTCCGGCCACCACAGAGGAGTCCAGTCTGGCGGCTCGGGGAGCTGGGTCCAGCCACCACAGAGGAGTCCAGCCTGATGGCTGCAGGCATTTTGAAAGGAAAGTCAGGGGAAAGGAAGTCTACCTGTGTGTCTGTCTTTCAAATTAGTTTAAAAATATTTCCATTCACACTTCCTCCTTACAAAACCCTCAGCCTCTACCCTGGCTGCAACTGGCTCTCACCTCTCCTCTGGGGCACAAGTGCTGGGCATAGCCAATGGGCAGGCATGGGCTCCCTTGGCGCCCAGACCATGGCCACTGAGCACCAGCTCCCCACAATACAAACATCACGAGATGTTACCACAGCGACTTCTCCACGATTTTGGTCCTGAACACCTCTTCCTGGTCCAGGTTCACGGTGCAGTAGCAATCCCTCATCTTGTTTGGCCCAGGGTAAGAAGGGAGGTTTTTGGCTTCACCTGGAAAGCAACAGGACAGGTGTCAGTGGCTCGGCACCAGCATTTGTTCCCCATGCCCCCCCACCTGTAGGCACACATCCAGTCACACCAACTTCACAGCGGTACACCTGCCTCTCCCTCTGGGAGGGCCAAGTCAACATCCCGGTAAGAGCATCGAGGGATGGGCAGCCCAGGCTCTTCAGCAAACCTCCCGCCTCAGGATGAAGGAAGACTGTGCTGCCTTGTCCACACCAGCCTCTAACATGTCACAGAATTTATACCCCAGCCAGGTTTAGCACACAGCCTGGGGGAGCTGGGCACATCCACACCCACACAGCCATCACCCTGTTTCTGTGGGGGGGTCCTCTGGCACCCCCACACAAGTGCTTCCCTTTGTGGTTGCACTGAGCACAAGTGCCAGGGTCCATTCGCGCTGGGCAGTTTCAGGCTCTCTCTCCTTTTCCCAGTCTCAGGAATAGTCCAGTAAGCACAGGTGGACATGGGGACCACTGGCCCGCTGTGTACAGCAGCAGCAAGGCTTGGAGGCCTGGCAAACATGCCTCCCTCTGCCCTCCACAGAATTCCTATCTCAGTGGCTTAGATTCTTCTTCTTTTATTAAGATTTATTTATTTATTTTTGTCAGAAAGTCAGATTTACAGAGAGGAGGAGAGGCAGGATCTTCCATCTGCTGATTCACTCCCCAAGTGGCCGCAACTGCCAGAACTGAGCTGATGGATCTGAAGGCAGGAGCCAGGAGCCTCTTCTGGGTCTCCTACGTGGATGCAGGGTCAAGGCCTTGGGCCGCCCTCCACTGTTTTCCCAGGCCACAAGCAGGGCACTGGATGCAAAGTGGGGCGAGATTAGAGCCCCTGCCCATATGGCATCCTGGCGCTTGCAAGGTGAGAACTTTAGCCACTAAGTAACCATGCTGGGCCAGATTCCGAGGCGTCCAGAGTTGGACCGGCTGCCCTGGGCCTTATGTACCTACCAGACAGCTGTCAGATGCCAGCCTCCATTCTTAACCAGAGGCACACCACGGCATACGAACTCTGTGTGGGCCACGTAGGGACAAGAAACCTATTTTCTCTCCTACTAGAAACAAAACAGCCTGGCCACATGTACCCAGGACTGTCTTCAGACTGGACAGCAGGTGCAGGTGTCTGGCCTTACCCCACAGTATAGCACCCACCGGATCCTGGCTTTCTGGAAAGGCCCTTGCCTGGGAGATGTGGGTTGAGGCCACAGCTCCTGGTTCCGCCCCAACTGCTACAGCCATCTGGAGGTGAATCAGGGGAAGGGAGCACTCCACCTACATACTGGTGCCTCTTAAATAAATTTACTTTCTATTTTATTTTTAAAGACTTTTTAAAAATTTTTATGTTTTATTGGAAAGGCAGATTTACAAAGAGAAGGGGATACAGAGACAAAGATCTTTCATCCACTGGTTTACTCCCTAAGTGGCCGCAACGGCCAAAACTGAGCTGATGGATCCAAAGCCAGGAGCCAGGAGCTTCTTCCGGGTCTCCCACGCTGGTGCAGGGTCCCAAGGCCTTGGGCCATCCTCTACTGCTTTCCCAGACCACGAGCAAGGAGCTGGATGGGAAGTGGAGCAACTCGGACACAAACCGGCACTCTCATGGGATCCATGGGATCCCGGGGTGTGCAAGGCAAGGACCATAGCCACTAGATTATTGCGCTGGGCCCACTTACTTTTATTTTTATATAAAGAACTTAGCACTGACCTGTCGACTCACTGAAGAAATCAGCTCATCCAAAAAGACACTAAGGTGCCCACAGCGGCTAGGGCCGACCCTAGAGCAGACAGACGTGTTCTCTCAAAATCGTCAGCCAACAATGTGTGTTTGTTTTCCGAACATAACAATTCTGTGAGGAAAACACCCTGACCCTCTGCAGATATCTCACAGCCACCTGACACTCGACAAGAGAAACCATGGCGAGCCTGAACCCCCCGAGACCAGATGCCCCACACACCCCAGCACTACCACAGCTGGCACGGACCTGTGGCAGGTAGCATGGTACAGCATGACACACTGCCAAAGCGGCAATCCAAAGTTGGTCAAAGGGAGGACACACCAGCACATGGGACTCAGCCCTGAGGGAGCTGTGGTTCCTGAAACCACAGGAGGAGCACACAGCACCCTCCCCGCTGGCACAGGCACAGATGAGTAAGCTGCCCCATCCATAAACCACACTCTGCATGCTCCACTCGCAGCTACAGACCACACCAGAGGTGACAATGACCATCAGCCGAGCTGCTGCCCGAGACACTAAAACCCCACAAGAGCTGCTCCACTTCCAGTCCAGATCCCGGCTCATGGCCTGGGAAAGAAACAGAGAATGGCCCAAGCACTTAGGGCCCTGCACCCGCTTCGGAGACCTAGAAGAAGCTCCTGGCTCCTGCCTTTAGCCTAGCCCAGTTTCAGCTGCTGTGGCCATTCAGGGAGTGAACCACTGAATGAAATATTCTAACTGCTTTTCAAATAAATTAGTAAATCTGTATTGAGAAGAGAAATTCCAGGTCGAGCATGATGGTTCAACAGCTAAATCTTCTCCGTGCAAGCACTGAGATCCCATATGGTGTCAGTCTGTGTCCTGACTGCTCTGCTTCCCTTCCAGCTCCCCGCTTGTGGCCTGGGGGAGCAGCAGGCAATGGCCCAGGGCCTTGGGACTCTGCACCAGCGTGGGAGACCTGGAAGAAGCTCCTGGCTCCCGGCTTCAGATTGGCTCAGCTCTGGCAGCCACCTGGGGAGTGAACCAGCAGACAGATCTTTTTTCTCTCTTTTTTTTTTAAGATTTATTTATTTTATTACAAAGTCAGATATACAGAGAGGAGATACAGAGAGGAAGATCTTCCGTCCAATGTTTCACTCCCCAAGTGAGTGCATCGGCCAGTGCTGTGCCGATCCGAAGCCGGGAGCCTGGAACCTCTTCCGGGTCTCCCATGCGGGTGCAGGGTCCCAAAGCATCGGGCCGACCTTGACTGCTTTCCCAGGCCACAAGCAGGGAGCTGGATGGGAAATGGAGCTTCCAGGATTAGAACCAGTGTCCATATGGGATCCTGGCGCGATCAAGGCGAGGACTTTAGCCACTAGGCCACGCCGCCGGGCCCATCTTTTCTTCTCTTTCTAATATGTCTTTCCAATAAAGCTAAACAAATGAAGAAGAGCAAGGAGACAAGGAAGAGGAGGAGGAGGAAAAGGAGGGGGAGAAGAAGAAATTCTAACCATTACAACCTGTCCTTACTCAGCTCACAGTTGAGCACCTGACATAAGGTGGACAGGTGGCCAGGGTCAGGGTAGCCTAGGTTCAGGAGACACCAACGGGACCGTGGACTGGAGCCCTGACCCCCAGGAGCCTTCTTAGTCACAGGGGTCTCCAGCCCTTGTCTCCCACTGCCTTCTCCAAGATGGAAGCTCTGAGGGCTGACTGAAGGAGACAGAATCCAAGAAGGGCCAGGGTCTGTCAGAGCCCAGGAAGGGTCAGGTTCTGACTTGGGATCAGGAGCTGGAGGTCTTGGGACCCTGAAGAGTCCATGGTTTAGTCTACCACAACCCATCACCTAGAGGCTCCCTCTGAGTCACTGGGCTCACTCCATCCCCCTCTGGCCAAGGACATGACCTTGTACATGGATCCTGCGCCAGGGAGACCAGCAGACCAGCCCCACACAGGGGCAGCAGCACCTGCGGAGGGCACAGCCCTACCTGAACCAAGGTGCCCTTACAAAGCTTCCCAGAGGCACACGGAGTTGGCATTTGGCAAATGCTGAGGCCATGGGGGGTCTTGGGCTCCAGTCGCAGCTCCACTTGCAATCCAGCTTCTTGCTAATACAGAGGCTGGGAGACAGCAGGTGACAGCTTGAGTAACTGGGTCCCTACTACCTCATGGGGTACCCACACCGAGTTCCCAGCTCCCAGCTCCAGCCTGGCCCAGCCACAGGTGTGTGAGAAGTACACCACGGGATAAGGAACCTCTCTCTCTTAGCCTTCCGACTTAGAGTGTTTTTAAAGTCAAGAGACACCAGCTGATGAAACAAAAGTAGGTAGGCAGCATCTGTTACCTCAACTCCTAGACAGAAAGGGTGACATCAGACAGGCCAGCAGGTGCCCACAGTGTTGCTCAGTATTCACAAGTGGATGCTGCCTATCACGGGGGGACCCCAAAGAGAGCAGTCATCCTGTTCTTGGCTGCAGCACAGGGACAGGAAGTCGACCACAAGGTATCTGGTGGCTAAAATGGACTTCCTCCTGTCATGGGTAGGCATTCTGCTCTGCTCATTCTGGGGTTGCCTTTATTAGACTCATGTCCAACATGGCCTTTGGAGGAGCTGGGCCCACACACGTCAGCAGGGAAAAGGAGGCATGTACCTTCCAGCCATGTTTCCACACCATGTCCACTCCCATGCAGGTCAGCAGGGAAGATAGGGTGTGTCCCAGCCACGTTCCCATGTGGTGCCCGCCTCCTGACCAACCCCAGGCAGTCAGTTGGGCTTCCTGAATAGGCTGAGACCAACAGCTGCCACTTGAGGATCCGGAATTCCCCACTCAGCCCAGGCCAGAGGCCGTGGGAACAGGAGGCCAACCCCAGGCCTCAGAGCTGGAGCCCAGCTCAGCCCCGGGGTCTTTCCCAAGCAGCCCATATTGCTGGCCCCTGACACCAGCCCTGGAAAACCCCAACTCAGCCTGGGCCCAGAGGAGACACCCGGGTGTGGGACTGAACTGCCCCACAGTGCCCAGTGAGCTCCTCCAGGCCTACGGCCGAGGCAAGATGAGCGGGGGTAGGGCATGGTTTCAGTGAAGCCAAAGGGCAGAGCCAGGCACCAGTCCAAGAAAGGGAGCTGTCTGCCCTGGGGAACTGTCTCCGCCTTCCCATGCACCACCCAGGGGACAGACACTAAAGCACCCTCGGGACCAAAGTGCCTCACTGTGCTAGGTGCAGGAAAAGCAAAGTCACCAACACAGCCTCTCGGGCCCTGAGTGGTCTTGAGAATTTGATCCCATGCTGACATAAGAGGTCATGACAGGAAGGAAGATTTTGTATATTTTGTAAACTACCCAGCTCCCATGAAGACAAACAACTCCAGGGATAAACCAGGCATGGGATCCACCTGTTGGCTAATGCAGGGTAAGATGCCATGTCTGTCTCCAGAGACCAAGGTGCTGCCGCCTAATGCTGGGCCTGAGACCACCGCCCCTTTAGGGTACTATGAGCCACAGGCACCTGCGACAACAGAACAGCTTCTAAGTCACTAGGCACACCAGGACACTGATTGAGGTGTCAAATTGAGCTCTATATTATTGTGACTCTCCCAAAATGGGGAGGGGGTCCAAATGTGCTTGAAAACCACCACTGGTAACGCTGAATATCAGGGGAACACAGGCTGGGTGTGGAGACATGAGCAGGAGGAACAGGGACAGAACAAGTATCCCTGGTCCTTACCCACACTCTGCTTGTTGGTCTATTTTAGCAAAAGAGGTTCTCTAAGGCACTCTGACACGTGGGCAGACTTGTATCTCCACTAACAACCCTGGTGTGAGAGCCACTTCCAGGGATCCAAGGCCCGAGGAGGCTGCTGGCACCCACCCTCACTCCCCGGTTCTCAGGATACCCTGACAACTGCACCTGCACCTCAGTGCGAATGTCTTTCCCACATTCACAGAAATGCCCCAGGCCCTGGGCAGGTGACAGAATGCTACCTGTGTCACAGCTTCCTGGTTGCATGTGGGGCCCTGGGCACTGGATGTGGCCCTTGTGTGTGACACACTCAGATGCACCTGCAAGGCAAAGCTCTCCACTCACCCTTCTGGCCCCAACAATCATTCACATGACATTGCTCCGCAGGAACTTCCAAGTTCTCCTCGGCTTCTGTTCGTGGGGATGCTCCTCCTCTTCTGGAGGGTTTGCACTCACCTGGCTCCCAGGCCAAGGGGCTACTTTAGACCCCATCTCATCTGCTTGAGGTCACAGCTCTGCATGGCTACAGGTGCACCCGGTCTCTCCTTTCAGTGGGCACTGCTGCCCAAGTTTTCCCTTTGGCTGCTTGTTCATTTATTGGAGGTTGGGCGCGCTCCTGCCATGGAGGCATTTGTGCCCCAGGGTCACCTGGCGGTCAGGCCTGGGTCAGTAGCACCGCAAGCGCCAACCCTGACCCTTCCTGGCACCAGTTCAGCCCAGCTCCACATCCAGGTTCCTGTCGCAGCCCTGCCCTGAACCCAGCAGTCAATGGAAGTGGTGCCAGAGTAACTGTGCCACATATCACATAGTCACTTCCCAAGGGTGTCAGTGGCAGTGGCCCCAGCCATGGGGAACATCGCACTGTGGCCAGGTCCTCAAAAGTGGCCCTCAACAATGACCACTGGCACACACCAGACCCCACAGGGCCATGTCCCAGCCAGTGGCTGCTGGGTGTCCCACAGGCTCCCACTGTCCTCCACAGCACCTGACGGCACCTGAACAGTGCTGGACCTAGACCTGCATTTCCCCACTGGATCCATGGCAAGTTTTTGAGAGTGGAGCTGCGATGAGGACTGGCCTTCCGTGTGTCTGCCTCAGACACTGAACTGGACTTGGGCCACCTGGGGCCTGGCGGGTCACTGGACTCCTTACAGCACCTTAAATGTAGTGCTGCCTCCCTACCTTGCTAGACGTCACCCCCTGCTGGCCACAAGCAAGGAAAACCCTCTGCAATGCCCCGGAGCAGGCACTGTGCTTCCTGGAAGCTTGAGCTCTAGGCCCTTGGCTAGTAGGTGTGGAGAGGACCCTTACGGCCCAGGGCAGCTGCCCAGGGCAGCTGTCCAGTGAACCTCAGGCAGGAGCCAAGGACTCACAGTGCTCAGGGAAACCTCTCAGCCCAAGGAGGGCCACTGAGTGGACACAGGATTCTGGAGGGCTCACTTGCTGCCCCCCACCTTGCTCTGTTCCAGGTCTTGCTCTCTGGCCCAGGTCACTCCACCACAGGGTTTCTGCTGAGGAGATGGTCCAGTGGGGTCCCTTGGGGCTAACTCCTGAGACCTATGTGAACATCGTGCAGCTCTGCGTCTCCTTGTCCCAGGCGGAGGCTCCTGCAGGGTGTGAACAAGGCCAGCTGCTGTGCCTCTGACTTCCTGGTTTTGATTCTCCCAAGGGCTGGGACGCACCTGGCTGTTCCTGGGGCATCTCCACATCACCAGGATGTGTCACTAAGCCATCCACAAAGTTGCAACATCTCTCTGGGTCAGACCACCACGCTGGGCACCAGGGTCAACCACCATCATCCTCCAAACACGGTCTCAGATGCCCTTGTGCTGTTGGATGCTCCTGGGGAGAACCTGTTTCAGCAATATTCACTTAAGGCAAATACCTGCACAGCTGACAAACGCATGAAATGTCAGAGTCCCAAACTAATCTAGTAAGTCCAGGGTCAAGCAATCATTGGCACTTTGGTCAGTTGCTCAAGATTGAGACAATAACCAAAGGGGCACATGTCGAACAAAGCACAGGAAGCCCTGAGGGGCCTCTGCAAACAGTGGATTGCACCTGCTTGATGTATAAACAAATGGCAACCTCACCTAAGAAGGGCCTGTAAGCAAGCTGCCAAGTCTCAGAAAGTCATAGGCTGCAAGCCATCAAAGTTGGCCAGATGCCACTGCCACCAGTCCCCTCCTGTTCTCTGGCCACACTCCGAGCCTGGTCAGCTGCAGGTGCAGCTTTCTGAGACACTTACCTTCTTGAGTTTCTTCCTGCTGCACAACCCGGAGACACAGCCAGGGCAGAACCATCTCCAAGGCACCCAGCTGCCCTAACCTTCAGTGCCACTTGCACAAGTCACATCTTAGGCTTCACAAACACACTAGGCCACTTCACTAGTGACTGTGTCCAGCTGATACCTCCCCCTCCCCCTCTCCTCAGTCTTCCATGTTTAAGTCATCATGTGCACCTCCTGGAGGAAGCAGTCAGTCCACCATGTGAGGGCGATGTTGTGGCACAACAGCAAGATGAGACCCCCTGCACCCTAATGCCATTTACCATTTGAATGCTTTCACAGTGTCTCCCTGTGCAGCCAAGATCCACCCATCCTGCACCAAAAGGGCCAGAGAAACCAATGACCCTGCTCAATCACATCTGGCCCTCAAGACCTTGCCATCACCACCTCTCTGCTCTCCAGCATCCATTCTTGAGCCCCTTGACCATTGGCAGGTCCCAGACACTCCTAACTGCTGACTTACTCACTGCCCAGGCCTGCAAGATAGTGACAATTCCTTCCCTTCTCAGTGCTGGCTGCTTCCTTGTCCCTAAAGATGCTGTTTATCTTCCCCAGCCCTCCTGATGCCCACTTCAAATCCAAGATGGCAGAGACTGCAGACAGCATGAAGCAGTGGAAATGAGCTCATTCCATAGCGTGGGCCTTTGTTGGGCATCTACATACTGGATGACTGAGGCATCTTCATTCTGAGAATCTCATTTCTTAGCCTCAGTGTTACAAAACTCTGAGAGTTCATTTGTGAGAATTGAGATGGAATAGCATGAGACACACAGCACTCTCGCAAAGCCTGCCTCCTCCCTTTACCCCACACGAGCCCAGCAGACCCTGGAGCTAATGGCTGGATTGACCCTCGGACCCTCCCCTCTGTGACTTCGGCAGACAGAGCTGGTCACACACATCATCCTTGGGCGTGAAAATAATACAATCCACCCTACTGACTTTGGTTAATACAATATTCCAGTTAATTTTAGCCTCCCAGAGCTCAGGAGAATCTCAACTCTCTGATGCCAAGATCCACATGTGGCCATTGAGCCATGTGCTGCATGGACCTGTGAGAATGCTGCACATCAGTGCTTGAGTCTGAAAGAAGCGGTGGCACTGAAGGCGAGAAGCACCACTTGTACTTTATGAAACATCAGGACAAAGCTATGGCATCGAGACCCAGACATAACATTTCAGGACTACCTTTAGTACCCTGAGACCCAGGTGTGACACCTCAGGACTACCTGTAGCACTCTGAGACCCAGGTGTGACACCTCTCATGCAGGAGAAATTCAAGGAAAGCTGAGGCTTTTCCAATTGTCACCTTCCTGTTGTCCAGATGGCCAGGTCCCCCTTCCTGTCATTCTGCCTGCTCTCCTGCTGACACTTATCTGGCAGTCAAGCAAAGTGGGGCCAGAGGTGGCTGCCCCTTAAAGCTCCCATAGGCCAGGGACACGCAGTGTCCCTGGGAAGAGCTGTCAGCATCAATGTCTGTGGTTGGCCCTTATCTGAAGACAAGCTCTGATTTTAGGGTGACACATGTACTTGGAAAAGCATGACACATCGGGAGAAAAGAGAGGAAGCCAGGCATCACAGGAAGTCTGGCAGCAGAGGCGGAGAGAGAGCACAGCCCCCAGGCCTCACAGGCACCACCACACAGCCGGACAGCAGGACAGGAGGGCAGCCCAAAGAGCTCCAAGAAGCCAGCTGGTCAGGACGCAAAGCCTCACTTCACTTCTGTTCTTTCTCGAGAAACACTGTTATCGTTACCAAACACATTATACATATAAGATGATGTATTCTAAAACATAGTAAATGCTGCAGAAAAGGAAAGCATTACCAGCCAAGAAGGGCACGACTAGGAGTCCTAGCACACGCTTCCTCTGGTCACTACTGCCCATTGCTCATCACACATACAGACCATGTAACCACTGCCCATCACACACACAACCAGACCATATGACCACTGCCCATCGCACATACAGACCATGTGACCACTGCCCATCGCACACACAGACCATGTGAGAACTGCCCATCACACACACACAACCAGACCACATGACCACTGCCCATCGCACACACAAACCATGTGATCACTGCCCATCGCACAAACACATACAGATCATGTGACCACTGCCCATCACACAAAGACCATGTGACCATTGCCCCAGCCCATGCACACCCAGACCACATTACCACTGCCCATCTCACATACACCAAGACCACATTACCAAAGCCCCAGCCCACCCATACCCAGACCACATTACCACTGCCCATCCCACACACACCCAGACCATGTGACCACTGCCCATCCCACACACACCCAGACCATGTGACCACTGCCCATCTCATACACATGCAGCCAACATGACCACTGCCCCATCCCATGAACACCCAGACCACATGACCACTACCCCAGCCCACCCATACCCAGACCACATGACCACTGCTCTAGCCCATGCACACCCAGACTATAAGACCACTGCCCCAACCAACATGCACTCCTATGTTCATAGCAGCACAATCAGTAATTGCAAAAACATGGAAACAACCAAAATGCCCATCAACAGAGGACTGGATAAGAAAGCTATGGTTCATCTACTCCATGGAATACTACTCAGCTATTAAAAAAACCAAAATGCAGTTCTTTGTGGCCAAATGGGCCAAACTGGAAACCATCATGCTAAGGGAAATGAGCCAATCCCAAAAGGTTAAATACCACATGTTTGCCTTGATTTAAGATGATATGATGTTATGTATAACATGTTATGTTTTGAATGTTATATGTTGTGTATAAACTAAAATTGAAGTATAGGAGAGGTGGTCACAGAAGGTGGCTGGGAACTCGCATTTACTTTTAACATATTGGTTACTCATTACTATGTCAATTAATTCCATAATGATGTAAATTTTTGCTGATGGTATGTTGGAGCTTTCAATTGACTGGGATGATACTCTGCTGGCTCTGTCTTCAGACCAGAGAGGGTATACCTAAGAAGCCGTTGAACTTGACTGGACAATAAGATGCTGGACTCTATGTTTGGTATACGCTTGCAATGGGGAAATCTCAACTGAACTTGAGCTGTGGTTATGCAACAAGGTGGAGGAATCCACCATGGTGGGAGGGTTTGGGGAGGGGTGGGGAGAACCCAAGTATCTATGTAACTGTGTCACATAATACAATGTAATTACTGAAGTTAAATAATAAATAATTTAAAAAAAAAGAGCTAACTTATAAAAATCACAGAAAAAAAAAAAAAAAAGACCACTGCCCCATCCCACACACACCCAGACCACACTATCACTGGTCATCACATGCACACCCAGACCATGTGACCACTGCCCCATCCCATGCACACCCAGACCACGTGACCACTCCTGTTGTTCATGCACACACAGACCACATGACTATCCCCCCATGGCCTGTTCACATCCAAATCAATCAAATGAGATGTGACTGGGGAGCAGGAGTGCCTGCACCACAAGGGCTCCAGTTTGTTCTGCTCTCTTCAGTTATCTTGTTTGAAAATGGGGAAGGAAAATGAAAGAGGAAGTGACAAAGAGATTCTTCCCTTTTCCCAAGCTTTAGCCTCTGGATGAACCCATGGAGTACCACACGTTCTAGCCTGTTGTGGAAGCCAAGGTTTCATTCTTTTTTTTTTAAAAGATTTATTTATTTTATTACAAAGTCAGATATACAGAGAGGAGGAGGAAAGACAGAGAGGAAGATCTTCCGTCCGATGATTCACTCCCCAAGTGAGCTGCAACGGCCGGTGCTGCACCGCCAGGAACCTGGAAGCTCTTCCGGGTCTCCCATGCGGGTACAGGGTCCCAAAGCATTGGGCCGACCTTGACTGCTTTCCCAGGCCACAAGCAGGGAGCTGGACGGGAAGTGGAGCTGCCGGGATTAGAACCGGCACCCATATGGGATCCAGGGCTTTCGAGGCGAGGACTTTAGCCGCTAGGCCACGCCGCCGGGCCCGCCAAGGTTTCATTCTAAAACAGCACCCCTTCCATTTCCCCCAAAAGCTTGCCTGTCTCACAGTGGCACCAGTGGTGACTGCTGGGTTATGTGGCTGCAGACCCCACCTGAAGGGTGATTATGGACTTAAGCAGCATGGCCAGCAAGTTCCCCCAGCTGCAGAGGTGGAAGATATGGGGGTGTTGTGGAGGGGTGGGAGCAAACAGCAGAGGCAGGCTCCTGCACTGGCTGCCCAGGAATACCTGGAAGGTAGGAACCCAGGTGCCCAAGGGAGGACACAGTCAGACAGAGTACACTGACCCAGCGGGGTTGTCCCTTCCCTCCCTTTAACTCAGCAACAGTTGGCCAGCGGCTTCTGCTCAGACTTGTTTGCGCCTCACCTTCGCATGCACGACTGTGCTGCCCAACCACCGCCCACCCCAAACGGACAAGGATGTATCTCCTCCCAGCCCTGCAGAGGGGAGGGGGACAGCACTTACAGCTCTTCTCCCCAGACACTAGGGAGCAGGGGTGCCCACGTAGGACGGCCCAGTCACTGCTTTTCAAAGCCTGCCCCCAGCACTGAGACAGGCCAGGAGGGCTGCTCCTCTCTCACTGCTGCTCTACAAAGAATTGAGTCCTCGGTGTACTTCTCCACAGGAATCCTCCCATGAGGCACAAGCTGTGGCTTCCCCACAAACCCCCTGAACTCCCTGGGCAGGGAGACACAGCCACCCTCACATCCCTAGGCCCTCCCAGGAGTGGTCTCTGCTCCCACCCCCAGGCACTGCAAGCACCCAGAGCACCACCCCTACCTACAGTGCCCCTAGGCTGAGCTTTGGAACAGTGTCCCAGTGACGACATGAACACTGAAATAAAGCAGATTCGGGCCGGAGCACCTCACAGCATCAGGCATCACCCACAGTGACACGCCCATGGTGACAGTGCCCAGCCAAGCTCCCAGCAACTCTTACCCCTGGGAATAGATCAGATATAAAGCCCAGAGCAGGTGAGAAAGTGACCACAAGCACCCACCCCACCCTAGCAAGCAGCACTCCCACCAGGCCCACAGATGGCCTTGTGCGTGCACTGTCACTCCAGAAAGGCCGGGGGTGGGGGGTGGGGTGTGGCCATCACTGTCGCAAGACAGTGGGGCAGCCTCTCCAGATGGGGGCAGGGCGCCCAGAGTGGCCCCTCAACCCCCAGCACCCTTCTGGACACGTCGGCCATCCCTGGTGCCTAGAAAGGCAGTGCTGAATGGCAGGCCCTGGTGACCACAAGCTCCCACGGTCAGCACTCAATGGAAGGGGGAGGTGCTGGTGGCTCAGGCACCCAGCCAGAGCCTGCATCACCACACACCACCAGCCAGCCTGTTGGTCACCGCCCACACAAAGACAAGAGCAGCACACTGCCCAGAAAGGAAGCTTCTGGGCCAGTGGCAAGGGGAGATGCCGAGCCCTCAACACAGGTGGACACCCCATGTAAGTCCCCAGGCAGGCCTGAACTGGCTCTCTGCAGCATGCTCCCCTCCACCCTCACACACCCCCAAACTCCTGCACACAGATACCACAGATATACACAAGTACACACACAGAGGCACACACATGTCTGTACACACAGGCACACACACACTCCCACACATACGCACATATTTACACACACACACAGGGACGCACACAAGCACAGACACAGGCACACACTCATGCACACACGGTACACACCCGTATACACAGGCACATTCCTGCACACACACAGTGCACACTCATGCACACTTCTGCACTCAGAGGACTCCCGCACACTACACACACGGCATCTTCCCCGGCTGCGCCTGGGGTGCGGAGGAACCCCTGGGTCCCCCAGGCCTAGCCCGAAGCGTGCACCCTGCAGGGCACTCCCGCTGCGGACCCTCCGACCGGGGGCCGAGCGTGCGAGGGGGCGCGGGAGCCGGAGCCACAGCACTCACCAATCTTGATCCTCACGCTCTGGAAGACGCGCAAGCCCTCTTCCTCCACCGCCATGCTGCGCCCAGAGCCGCCGGCCCAGCGCCCGCGCCCCGAGCTCCGGCGCGCTCCGCGGCGCACAGCGCGCCGCCGGCTCCGCCCACGCGGACGCCCATTGGCGGAGGGCCGCAGCGAGGGTGGGAGCGCCGCCCACGGCCAGGGCCCCGTTCCCCATTGGAGAATCCCCGAGAGGGC